>NC_053023.1:275756335-276049185 GCF_003073215.2 Triticum urartu
ACAAACAAGTAGTAGGTTGGTGGGCGTCAGTATCTCTATTTGCTAAGATGGATACCTACACCACTCAATAGTTCCAAATCTTTTTTACCCCATAGGAAAGAAAATGCTTCTAGCAATTTTTGACTTTCTTCTGCAGTCATACGACGATCTTCACAACCTTCCCCTATTGGCCGGCTGCCCGTGAAACACATTGGCTCCTATCGCATTTATCGATCGAGAATGGTCTCATCATAGAAACACTTTCTATATGTTATCTTGAGATTCAAAGAAGCAAGCAAGTTTATAGGGCATATAGTTTATTTTTTGTAGGGCGAGCCAAGATCTTATCTTATTTGCAGGTCGTATAAATGAAATGATTGGAAAAATCATATAGAATTTGGAGGTGCGTAGTGCCTTACGGGGCTGGCTCACAATACAACAATTATCGCTACTGATTCCAGATAGAATGTTGACACCGGTGGAAAAGTTCTTTCTATGTATAGGGCAGTGAACTAAAAAAGTGTCCTTTATCAATACATAACATTGTATAAGTCAACCCAAGTCGCTTCTTCATCTTTGGGAATCCGATAAGGTACTTTTGGAACACGAATGGGCATATTAGATTAATATTATTATATTTAAGTAAGAAAACTACACTTTAATATATAAACATAAGAATGGAAGAGAAAGAAAGAACTTGAGAAGAGCTTAGTTGGAACTCTTTACCGGGATCAGAGGGGCTATGCTCCCCTCTCTCTTTCCCAGTCACAGCCAACGGCATAGCAACACCTACTCTTCCTTCTAATGCAGCCTTCCTGGATCCATAATTTGGCTTCCTCGTTTATTGATTGCTTGCAATCGCCGCAACACCATTGAGTGAGCGTCATAGAATCCTCAAGGCGTGAAGTAGAAGTTCTTCGAACCTTGATTGTGTGTGTTCGTGCCCACTCCAATAGAGCATTTGGCCCTGTGAGCTTTGACTACGAAAGCTACCTATGTCAATCAATATAGCCACTAGAGGGAATGGAACATGTATATTCCTTCTCAGATGGTACTTTAAGACAAACACGGTTCACAAGGTGGATTTTCTATCTATTAGTTGACTATGGAGCTTCCTCATCCCGACCTATCTATATGTGAAAAGCTCTCTAACATAATCTTCGTAGTAGTAAGTCATGGGTTACAAGTTGTGCCCTCCTCAAACCACCCCGCAATAGATATAGGGTTTACCAACCTCAGGCATGGACATAGACACCTGATCATTTTGATCGAGGACCAATTTTTGGAATAAAAAGGATAGAGACCAAACGTAGTCCAATCAGAAGGTCGTGCTTTAGAGAAAGACTTGTGTTCTATAGGAACAACTGCCTATGTTCACCCGGCTGCCCTACCTGTTGCAAAACCGCTATGAAGCATCCATTCTATTCAATTAGAAATAGCATCTATAACTACTAGTAGATGGTTGCTTCGAGGTCTCACAGGTCCTGCTTAAGCGAAAATGTAGTTGTGGAAGTAGTCTTGCCCACTTTGCCTTACACTCATAGAGATCTATAAGTATCCCTATTGTCTAAGTAGGTAAGTACGCTCAGCCCAGAACTAAACTTAGCATTAAAGCCAGAGTCCTTCTTTTCATGAATGTTAAGGAAGAATATAATCCCTAAGTGAGAATTGAATGCCATCCCATTTCCTAAAAAAAAGAAATTTCCAATATACATGAATCACGAAAGAACCAATGTTGTAACTTGCTTCATCCGACATTATAAGTAATCAATGTGATTTTCTTCCTCAAGAACAAAAGCTACACGAGGAGAGCCTTGTTTACTGATATGTTACTAAAAGACCAGAGGTGATGGCCTCTGAATTGTGGGGTATGGAAAGTGGGTGTTAATCAACAAGATTATCTACATTTGCGGAAACCACTACTGGAATAAAGTTAGATCTTTATTTCATTTCAAGGAAAAATTTTAGGGTTTAGCCACCACTCAGACAGTAGTGAAAAATAAAACTAACTCTAGTCGAAAGTGCATGGAGGATCTTTGATTCCTCCTACCTTATGAGCCCTTACGAAATGCCATTTCGAATGATGGACAAATCATGGGTGTCGGCGGTCTAGTTAGAGCATTTTGGAGTGCCTGAGCGGGCAAAGTAGGTTGACCTGTGCCGAAGGGGAGGGAACAAACGGGCAATTGAACACCATAGGTCACAAACGAATCACTAGTAACGACCTATATATATCAGGAAAGAGGTGCTACTCCGACCCAGAATCCTGCGTGATGGTTGATCACCTTACCAATAATCTTCTTAATGTTGGAGAAAATGAGGATCATTGACTTAAATTGGAATTGATACATAGACTACTTGGTTCTAGCTTGCCACCCTAGAAGGCAATGTATACACAAGTATAGACTATAGGTAACACTGTAGGGTACAGCCTTGGGTAGTCTTAGGGTTTTCCAAGATATGATATGATCGGGTTATTTATTAGAATTGGAAATAGCTAGACGAATAAGTAGGCTTTAAAAGGACAAATAAATTAGGCCTTGTAACTCAAAGTACTCTAGCTTAAGGAAAGACATGCAACATTGGTGATCAACGTATGGAATTTTCGCTATTCCGTTCCGGGAAAACACTTGTTTTTTCACGTTTTTTCCTTCGCTATTCTTTCCTGGATTTTTTGTTGATGATTCTTCCCCTTAAAAAAGCTTTCCCCTATAAAAAATATGTGCCCCTTTTCTTTACCAAAAAGGAATTCATTGTTCGTTCTGTGCCAGGAACCAAATTTGAACTGGTGACACGAGGATTTTCAATCCTCTGCTCTACCAACTAAGCTATCCTGACTATTTATTGTGCATCATCCTAGTAGAGTACTTGTATCTATGTCAATTAAAGGGACTAAAAAAGGAAAAAATATTCTCAAATTGGACTTAGTAAATATCAGGATAATGATATGGGTTGTGAATGAGTTACTTAATAATAGAGATTACTTGCCTGTACTATAATATGTTCATTTGCATGAATGGGATAAGATCCAAAGAAGTCAGTTCGGATCCGTTTGTGAAAGAGTAGAATAAGAAAGATAGTGAATCTTGTTTGAACCATTAATGAACAATAGAGGTTGGTACAATAGTTAGGAAGTAAAATAGGCTTTTTATTGGGCATAGAGGGACTTGACTTGAACCCTCACGATTTAGAAAGTCGACGGATTTTCCTCTTACTAGAAATTTCATTGTGGTCGATAACGTTGGTGAATTAATAAAAATAGAAAGAGAGGTATTCGAACCTTCGGTAAACAAAAGCCTACATAGAAGTTCCAATGCTACGCCTTGAACCACTCGGCCATCTCTCCTACATAATCTTATTATTGACCAGAAACTGAGTGAATAGCGAGTTTTCGTATCACTGAAGTACGGGTACAACCGATCACAGGTTCCATAGGGAGTTTAACTTCCTTTCCAATTTCATATTTCTCAACAACAACTTCTCTCATCCGCACGGATCTATTCAAAATTCTGGAATCGTCCCATGTTTCTATTTCAATTGTATGGCGTGGCGTATACACGTTATGCAAACAGAACATATGGTTACTTTACTCTATTTTCTCATGGCTTGTTAAACCTTTCTTTTTTCTTTTTGGATCATATTCTCCATTTGAGACCATCTTAATTGCATTTCATTCTATGCCAAAATCTGGTGTCAACACATGCCCCCCTGTTTTTCAGGAAAGCTGGAATGTCGAAAAATAATTTACACCGTGTTTGTTCTAAGGACGATGTCAACAATCAATTGGCCATTTATATTTCTCAATACGGTAATTATGTATCAGCCATTGATTTTAACTTCTTGTTTACATTATACCTTGGAACTCATTACCACCAATTTTCTTTAAAGGGATGGGAATGAACCCGTTCCTTATAGCACTAAGGAAATCAAACTCTGAGAGGTCACACCCTGTTAAGCAAGTAACATCAGGATGATTCTAGTCCACTGATGCATCGGCCAAAGCAACACAGGCTGAATTATCCGCGTGAATGACTTCTACCTCATCATCGACCCACTGTATTAAGAATTGAAGCATGGTAGATGGCACACATTGGTTAGCAATCGCGGCCTAATATAACACTATAGTTACCTTGCACCTCGGCGATGAAGAATGTGGTGGCCAAAGTTTTTCTTCCCACAGTGAGTTCCAGGCACATCACACATTTGACCTCTGTCTTTTCTTTACCCTCAAATCCATTAAGTACCATATTGGTCTTCATCAATGCATCATGATCTAACCCCACCTTCTTGAAGACCGAATAGGGCATAAAATTTACCACAACACCACCATCAATGAGCATCCTAGCAACTGACGATCCGTTAATATGACTTTTGAGGTACAATGGATTCAAGTGTTTCACTAGTTCTTTTGGCTTCTCGAAGATAGCATTCTTAGGACCAAAATCCAGCTGGGCCACAACCCCTTCTTCACCTATAGCACAAAACTTGGCAGGTAAGCAATACACCATATTAATATCCATACCTTCCCGAACCGGCGTAGATTCGTAATCCACCATCTCATCTTCATCTCCTAATGTGTATATTGGGCTTAAACTTTCCTCAATTGAAGGTGATGTTTTAGGTGGTGTAGACGATGTAATAGGGGTCGCATCATCCTCTTTTGGTGGTGAAGGTGTTGTTGTAGCTAATGTACAAGCATCTGCATTTTCTTTTTGTTTAGGCCTCCACACTTGTTTAGTGAGTGCCATGGGCCGAACTCCATTGAACAATTTGTCCCTTTGCTTCTCTTCTTTCCGCTCTACCTTCTCGTGGTTCCTCATGCGTTGTAATCTCCTTTTCATGGTCTTAGTTAAACCGGGAGGACACCACTTAGGTTCGGTATATTTGGGTTCCCTAGGTTTGGCCTTGCTTGCGCTAGCCTCATGATCATTAACCATGGAACCCTGCTGAACAATAACAATATCACCATTAGAGTTAGCCAGATTACCAACAATCGGCTTTTTGATCTCCTTTTGCTTGTCACATTCTGAAATTTCTGCATTAGGTGGCTTAATACGCCACACTTTTTTATTGGCCTTGTTTGGAGAAATTTTTGTTGGCCGATTAGCACCATAGCTAAAACGGCCTTGTGTGGGATAATAAAGCCTCTCATCCCATATGAAAAACATAAGGAGCCATTGGGGGCTGCCCCCATCCTCCATTGAAGTCTCTCATGTAATATGGCGCATACGGGGTTTGTGACTCCATGGTGTCAGTTTCCATGACCCATATGGCCTTGCATAGCATCGAAACTCTTGCTTCAGAGGCGATCTTGAACACTTTGAATGTGATGGCCGATTAGAGCTAGAACCGGCCGCTTGACTTGCATATTTGGATAGCAACATATCAAAAGCTGGCTTGATTTGCTTGCGCTTAGCTTCACTCTTTTCTCGCTTGCCAACTTCTGAATTCTTGGGCTTGATAAATTTAACATGAATATCTTCTTTTACTGGTGGTTGCCCCCTGAGTTCTGGATTTTTTATGGTGATCTTCAATACTTCCTTGCCATCGGGTTGCTTATCAAGCACAATCTTTCTTCCCAAGACCTTGTTGCCCTCCTTACTATTCCTGGGTTCACTAATAACGACATTATCTTTATTAGCAGATTCTGCTATGTTAGGCCGAATTAACATTTTCTTCCCTTCCAAGTCTATGGTGTTTATCGGGAAGGGTTGTTTATCAACTTGCGTCTTAGCAAAATTCAATGGTCCATCATTAATGGTGATTGTATTTGTCGTCGAAAAACATTGCAATCATTGGTAGCATGAGAAAATGAATTTTCGTACTTGCAATAAGCATGCCGTTTAAACTCCTCAAACAGCGGTATGGTGTGTGATATTCTAATCATCTTGTATTGTAAGAGAGCATCAAATATTTTATCGCACTTTGATATATCAAAAGTAAACCTCATCTCCTCATCATGATTCTTGCGAATCGGCTTAAGAGCATTGCACATATAGGGTTGGCCTTTGAGGACCAAACAAATTCAGTAGTATAGACATCAACCTCATCATCCGAATTATCATCATTGTGTTCAACCATATACATTCTAGGATGATCAGTTGTAGACCTATGGACCTCTTTACTTCGACTCTATTGTGCCAAAGCTTTTTGTAAGACTTGATTAATACTCAAAAACTCACAACTTTCTAGCCTCTCTTTAATGTGAGTTTTCATACCATTAAGAACAAGATCCACCAAGTCTCCCTCGGTTATCACTAAGCTATAACATCGGTTTTTTATATCTCTAAATCTCTTGACGTAATCGGTGACCGATTTATCATGTTTCTGCCTAACCGATATAATATGTGACAACTTTAGCTCATTATTGCCGCTATAAAAGTGATCATGAAAATTTTTCTCTAATTGCGACCATAAGAGAATTGAGCCATGTGGTAAAGCAGCAAACCATGAAAATGTTATGCCAGTTAAAGACAAGGGAAATAAATGCACTTTCAATGCTTCTATCGAACCTGCTTCACCCAACTACTAGATACTGGCTCACATGCTCCCAAGTTGTTTTCGTGCCGTCTCCACTAAATTTAACAAAATCAGGAACCTTGTACCCTTGAGGGTACAAAACTGCATCGAAGTGTTTAGGATAAGGCTTTTGGTATACACGACTCTTTACTTTCTGCTCGTTTCCAAAAGTTTCTTGAAACATCTTATGCAAATCCTCCCTTAATTTGGCTAAAATTGGATCTGAGGTAGATGAAGATGTTTGTGGCAATGACATAGGAGCAACCTGAGCACTAGCTAGTGGTGCAACTTGTGGGATGGGCGCCGAACCATAATTCGGCGGAAAACTAGACATGCTTGCGCCTATAGGTGGTGTGTCAAAGTGATTCGGTGTTGATGCCCAATTGGGCACACTCTTTATAGGATTAGGATATGTAGGTGCAGCCACAAGCTGGTTGGTTTGAGTAGGGTAAAAATTCAACGGCATATTATATTGTTGTTTCATAGGTGGTGCCGATGAAATAGGTAAAGTTGGATTATGGTTTTCAGATATACAAACAGTACCACTAGATGACGAAGGCATATTTTTATGAGCATTAGCACTAGCCACAAAAGAATTGTATGCCATCACATTACCCTTACTAACAAGACTCTCAATTACAGCCACTTGCTCTGGAGAAAAAACTTTACTCATAGTGATTTCATCTTGTTCATCAATGAGAGGAGGAAAATTGACGTTTCCAACCAGAGTGATGTTGCCTTGACGGTCCTTTAAACTTGAAAGGAACGCTTCCAAATCCTCCTCCTCGCACTTCTTCTTGAGCGCCTCAAAAGCCTCTTCACACTGCTTCTTGCGCGCTTAGTAGGCTTGGCGATGTTCATCCGGTAGTTCATCAAGATCGGGCTTAATGATGTTATCGGTGCTAGCTTCTGAGGGCTTGGGAAGATTAGACATGGTTGATGATGATTATTGATATTTCTTCCCCAGCGTAGTTGCCAAAAAGTGTGTTCGCATACGAACACGTCACCGTGTACCTCCAATGCCGAGGGTGATGCGCCGTAGGTCACGTCGAAGGAGACTTGTCCGAAAGCGCGGTACACAAGCAATCCGGCGGGTGCCTTTCAGGACCCGAAACCCCACACGCCCAGAGGGACCTCGTTTGGATGCGCGGCGGCTATGGGCTACCCTAGTTCGGTTCACCTGCCCCTAGAGCCTCGAGGATCGTTGCCCTTCAACACGAAGAACGAGAGAGAAAGAACCAGGGAGAGATCTAAAACTAGGGTAAAAAGTAGATGGGTTTTCCGATTGCATGTTGTTCAATCAGCCATCACCCCCTAGGTATATAAGAGGCGGATGGACTTCCCATACAAGAAAAGGACTCCAAATCACGTCCAAATCTTTCCAAAATTAACCGAACTTAGATTTAGGTAAGTGTGGAACATCAGTTTGATTTTAGGTCCCATAGGCCACAACCGACCTCGGATGAAAATGAGCCCAAAAGCAAATTTGACTGGTTCGACGAGACGAACAACTATTGTGTTGAATGTTTTCCGATTTGAGGCCATTTTCAGGACCGAATCGCCTACGCAAAATAGGCTGTTACTCGCGCTACCAATCAGACACCGTGTCTGATGGGGCGCACCACTTTTGCCCCGTGATGGGGTCGCACTCAGGTGGCTGTAACTTTTATATACGATCTCGGATTGATATGAATTTATATCAAAATCGACCATTTCAATGAGGCGAAGACAATTTATGTAGAATGTTTTCTCATTTGAGGCCTTCCTTTAGGCGTAATTGGCCAAACAGTGCTCTGGATACAAAATCTCAGTATTTCGAACACAACTTCGGCCTTCGAGATGAGATCGGATGGCGATGGCCGAAACTTCAAAGATGTTCATGTCGATAATGCAGAAGTTTTTCATGTAGATCACTTCTCCATTTCGGACCATCTTAATTGCATTTCATTCTATGCCAAAATTTGGTGTCAACAAACCTGAACCCTCTTCATCACCCGCGTGTGCTTCTCACCCGAAACGGTCATTACCGCATTAATGCTCGGCCAGAGCGTACGTGACCTCTCACTGGTGCCGGCATTGAAGTGGTGCGCTGGCCGAGAGAGCGCCGTGCGCATTGCTTCCCGCTGCATGCAACTGCTGTAGCGACCCGACCTCAAATGGTCAAGTCTCTGTGCTTCAGTGTCATCCCTGGATCGGTAATGCTGACACACACAGTACTCGAAGGATTTATAACAGAGTAGCAATCACACACTTATTACATCGAATGTCTCAAAAGAGAACACATTATAATAAATATGGCTTAAGGCCATCTAAAACGATAACATCGGAAGACTTGGAAGATAAAGTGAGTCCATCAACTCCAACGGCATAGCTGAGTGCATGAAAAATGACCTATCGCGTCTTACTCCTTGTCTGAAAAGTCTGCAACATCATACGTTGCAGCCTGAAAACGGGTCAGCACATGGAATATGCTGGCAATGTAACACAGTAGAGCAATGAATAGATAAATGCTATCACTACATGCATATATGGCTGGTGGAGGCTCTATGGTTATATGGTTTTTGCGAAAAGCCAATTTTTCCCTACAACAAAGGAATATATTTTATTTAACTATCATGGTAGTTGAAACATTGAGAATGGTACCCCCATCTCAATCCCAATTAAAATTAATTATCATCCCAACAAATTAAAATAGAGTGATGAGATACAATAGGATAATCCAAGCACTAGATACTCAAGATGTCCATAACCGGGGACATGGCTAACCATGATTCATTTGTACACTCTGCAGAGGTTTGCGCACTTTTCCCCACAAGACTCGATCTCCTCCGTTGTATTTCTCGCACTGTACGGTGTTTGAGAAACGGATGACCGAGACACAGTCTTTCAGAAGCATTAACTCTTTACTCTGGGTGGACATTTACACCTACTTTCCCTCTACATCTGCTAGCCAACCACTGAAAGAGGTCACACAACATACTCAACTATGCTAGAGCCCATAATGGCTTGTGGCTGCACACGGAAGATTCTAGCATGAATAATCTTTTGATCCCTTTGAACCTGGGTGGCGGACCGTAGGAGGATCACACGGTATATCCCCAGGATCTCCTAGGACAACACTGGTATATCCCAGGTGCCCAAAACAAGCAATCCAGCCAGATGTGTATTAAAGTTGCCACCTTAAGTTGAATCATTAATTAACAATCTCACATCTGTCATGGATACACTCAAACCCAATCCACTTCTACGAGCATAGCATAGCAATATAAGAATAACGTAGAAGTAACTCCCAGGGTTTGATATTAAAATAGGGCAATAGGTTCTACCTCATCATCTACTTCCCAATACCCACAAGTTAATCACATCCTAATCACGCAATGTTTGGGGATTGGAACTAATGCATAAAAACTGGGTATGAAAGAAGTATGATCAATGTGTTACTTGCCTTGCTAATGATCTGCAAAACCTAAAGACTCTTAGTAGCACGCTTCGAACTCCGGGTGTTCTATTGCAAACAAACAATAGCATACATAAGCAATCAAGCAAAGATGCACAGGTAAATCTCAAATAAGAAGATCTAACCAGGAAGTTCAACTGAAGAACTCCAGTTTGCAAAAAGGGGCTTCGAGACGAAGATCTAGGCGCTTGAATCGCCTGATTCCGATAAACGAGCGAAAAGATAAACTAAAACAAAAATTAGGGCAGAAATCGCGATCAGAAATAATCGCGAAAAACCCTGGAAAAAGAAAAACTGACGAACAGGCTAACGAACGAACGTTCGCTGTCTGTGAAAAATGGGTGAATGGCGTTCGTTAAAATGACCATATGGACGAACGTCCGCTACTTAACTAAACCACAGAAAAACCAGAATAAAACCGATCTAAAGAAGAAAAAAAATCAATCTTAGGGTTTCTAAAAAAACCGACCGGTCAACGGTCAACGGCGGCGGCTCCAGCGAGGCGGCGGGGCTAGGGCGGCGGTGCGGCTAGGGTTAGGGCGGGACGCGCGCACGGGGCGGGCTGGGGCGGCATCGGCGGCTTATAAGGCTGGCCAGGGGGGAGGAGTCCGGGTTGAAACTGGCCCGTTAAGTCGGTTGCCTCATTTTTTTAAATAAGTCCTGACACAGAAAAACAAAGAAAATAAATACTAAATGGACTCCAATAATCCCGAAATAAATTTTCCCCGTCCTCTAAAAATATGCCGGACAAGGTGAACATTTATTTGGGCCTATAATGAAATTTTGAAAAACACGTATTTTTCCTAATTCAAATAAAATAGCAATAAAACTTCAAATAAAAATACAAATTGATTTTAATATCCCCCCCAATATTTCATTTATTTTGGAGAAGTCATATTATCTCCTCTCATATATTTTGATATGGAATATTTTCGGAGAGAAAAATCATTAAAAGCAAAATGATCTTTGTTTCAATATTTGATAGAAATTCAAATATGAAAATCGTGAAATCCCCAACTCTCTCCGCGGGTCCTTGAGTTGCTTAGGAATTCGACGATTGTGAAACAAAAAATGCAATAAAATATGATATGCATGAATGACCTATGTATAACATTCCAAATTGAAAATTTGGGATGTTACAAACCTACCCCCCTTAAGATGCATCTCGCCATCGAGATTCGGGTTGGCTAGAAAATAGGTGCGGGTGGTCTTTGCGTAGATCATCCTCTCATTCCCAGGTGGCTTCATCCTTGGTATGGTGGCTCCACTAAACTTTGCAAAACTTGATAACCTTACCGCGAGTAACTCGTCTAGCAAACTCAAGAATCTTGACAGGTTTCTCCTCATATGTCAAATCACTATCCAGTTGTATTGCTTCCAGAGGCACTGTATCCCTCAGAGGAATATCGGCCATCTCTGCATGACACTTCTTCAACTGAGAGACGTGAAACACATCATCAACTCCCGACAGTCCTTCGGGTAATTCCAACTTGTAAGCAACCTCTCCCATGCGTGCAAAACACGGTACGGTCCCACAAATCTCGGGGCTAACTTTCCCTTAACTCCAAAATGCTTAACTCCTCGAAGTGGTGACACTCTCAGATACGCCCTGTCTCCGATTTCATAGACTACCTCCTTGTGTTTTGAGTCTACATAACTCTTCTGTCTAGATTGAGCTGCCTTCAGTCTATCTCGAGTCAATTTAACTTTCTCTTCAGACTCCTTAATCAAATCCGGTCCAAACAACTGGCGGTCTCCAACTTTATCCCACATCAACGGTGTTCTGTACCTTCTTCCATATAGGGCCTGGAATGGTGCCATCTTCAAACTGGCCTGGTAGCTATTGTTGTACGAGAATTCTGTGTAAGGCAAATTATCAACCCAACTAGATCCATAGTCTAGTGCACAAGCTCTCAACATGTCCTCCAGGATCTGATTGACTCTCTCTTTCTGTCCATCTGTCTACGGGTGAAAAGTTGTACCGAACTCCAACCTGGTTCCCAAAGTCTGATGCAGCTGGTGCCAAAACTTTGAAGTAAACTGTGTTCCTCTATCTGACACGATGGTCCTTGGAACTCCGTGCAGACATACGATCCTGGTCATATATATCTTGGCCAACTTCGCACTTGTATAAGTGGTTTTCACTGGGATAAAGTGAGCTACTTTGGTCAAGCGATCCACTACTACCCAGATTGAATCATATCCTGATCGGGTCCTGGGCAATCTGGTGATAAAGTCCATGCCAAGCTTATCCCACTTCCATTCGGGTATCATCATAGGCTACAGTAATCCCGCGGGCTTCTGATGTTCTGCCTTCACTCTCTAACATACATCACATACGGCTACATACTCGGCAATATCCTTCTTCATACCAGTCCACCAGAAACGCTCCTTCAAATCCAACTACATCTTGGTGTTTCCCGGGTGTATCGAGTGTGGTGACTCATGAGCTTCCTGTAATATCAACTTTTGGAGCTCCGCACTATTGGGCACATATATACGGTCTTCAAACCACAAGGTGTCATGCTCATCCTCACGAAAACCTTTGGCTTTGCCTTCACTCATCTTCTCCTTTATTTTGGCAATTTCTTTGTCATCCTTCTGAGCTGCTCGAATCTTCTCCAACAATGTCGACTGAACCTCCAATGCTGCAACAAAACCTTTAGGAACTATCTCCAAATGTAGCTCCCTAAGATCTTCTACCAACTCCTTTGGCATTCCTCCACTTACGAGGTTGTTAACGTAAGTCTTCCGGCTCAAAGCGTCTGCTACGACATTTGCCTTGCCTGGATGATAGTGCAACTTCATATCGTAATCCTTTATGAGCTCCAACCATCTCCTTTGCCTGAGGTTCAACTCCTTTTGAGTAAAAATGTACTTCAAACTCTTGTCATCCATGTACACATCACAATGATTTCCAATAAGAAAATGTCTACAGGTCTTGAGTGCATGCACTACAGCTGCTAACTCCAAATCATGCGTGGCATAATTCAATTCGTGCGGTTTAAGTTGTCATGAGGCATACAAAACAACCCTTCTGTCTTGCATAAGTACTCCTCCAAGTCCTAAGCGAGAGGCGTCGCAATACACTTGGAAATCCTTGCGTATATCCGGCAGAATCAGCACTGGGGCTCCCCATGGTGATGAGCTCCGTTGAATGTAACCTTTCTCCAATAAATCCTTAATCTGTTTCTTGATCTCCTCTAGATCATTTGCAGGCATCCGGTATGGTCTCTTTGATATTGGCCCGATGCCTGGCAACAACTCTATCAAGAATTCTATGTCTCGATCTGGCGGCATGCTTGGTAACTCCTGTGGAAATAAATCTGGGTAATCCTTCACGACAGGCACTTCCTCCCGAACAACTCCCGTGAGAGAATATACTTGGTTTCTCCTTGGTGAATGCCTGGATACATACTTGATCCTTTTTCCCTCTCGGGTGGTGAGCAAAATCAACTTCCTCGTGCAATCGATGTTTCCACCATACATCGATAGCCAATCCATTTCTAGTATCACATCCAATCCTTGTGACTCCAAAATTATCAGGTCTGAGGGGAAAACATGGCTTCCAATGGTCAATGGCATCTGAAAACATCCTTGACTTGCCATATACTCGGCTCCTGGCGAACTTACTAACATGGGTGTCCTAAGTACCTTAGTGGGCAACTTATACTTATCCACGAATCCCCTTGATATGTATGAATGTGATGCACCAGTATCGAAAAGAACAATTGCAGTAAACGACTTAACCAAAAACTTACTGATAACTGCATCAGGCTGCTCCCCAACTTCCTCCATGTTCACGTGGTTCACTTGTACCCTATTGAAAGGGTTGGGCTTCTTCCCAGCGCTTCCATTGCCATTGTCGTTCTTCAATTCTGGACAATCGTTGGCGTAGTTCCTAGTCTTCCCGCACTTGAAACAAGTAATGTGACTTTGATCCTTCTTGGCGGGTGTGGCTGGGTTAGAGCGGTTTTGATTGTTGCTTGCTCCATTCCCATTCCTTGGGCCATTATGATTATGGGAAGTTCCTCCATTATGAGTGTGGCCTCCATGGTTATGGACAAGTCCTCCCGAGTTCGTGGTGAGATGAGGCTTCTGCTGAGCTCCAGAATTGTACTTCCCCTGTCCATACTTCCTCTTGCGATTCTCAATCTGCTGCTGCTTCCCTTCAATCATAAGAGCCTTGTTTACCAACTCCTGGTAGTTGTTGAATGTTGCCACCATCAACTGCATGCTCATCTCATCATTTAGCCCTTCCATAAACTTCTCCTGCTTCACGGCATCTGTGGCCACATCATCAGGGGCATAATGAGATAGCTTACTAAACTCATCTACGTACTGAGCCACAGTACGATTTCCCTGGCGCAAGTTGCGAAACTCACGCTTCTTCATACTCATAGCTCTAGTGGATACGTGGGCTGTGCAGAATGCTTGCTAAAACTGCTCCCAAGTGACATTGGCTATAGGAAAAGTGGTTGTGTAATTCTCCCACCATGCGGCTGCTGGTCCATCCAATTGGCGTGCGACAAAACACACCTTCTACGCATCTGTGCAACCTGCGGTGGTCAACTCCATTCCTATCCTACGCAGCCAATCATCAGCAACTATGGGCTCGGTGCTACTGGAAAACACCAGCAGTTGCAGCCTCAGAAAACGGGCTAAGTTGTCAACTGGAGGTGGTGGCAGTGGGTTATCGTTGTTGTTGTTGCCTTGGTTCTGAACTAACATCTACATCAAGGTATTCTGCTGCTGGATCAACTGAGTGAGCTCTGGTGGGAAAGCAAAACCGGGGTCACGTCTCGGAGGCATCTGATGGGTTTAGGGGGGTGAGTTTAGAATAGAATGAGGTCTAGTGAGAAAGCACTACCCATATGCACATGAGACAAACACAATCATATCATATCACTCAATCAATCAAGCAAGGGCATACAAACAGTCTAGAACTATCGTTAAAAGTGCTCGTACTATTACTATATACATGGGGAAAAACTACTAGTCATATGGTGGTCATCTAGAAATATTGCTCGGTGGAAGACTCCATGATATCCACTCCAACTTCATCTTCATAGTCATCATCACTATCGTTGGGGTCGGAGTCGGTGTCGTCAATGATGATGTAGTTCACCGGACAAGTGGAATCGTCGTCCTCTCCTCCTGGCGCGGGGTCTCCCATGAAAACTCCTAGCTTCCTTGTTAGGTCGTCATTCTTCTCCACTAGTACGATGATTTCCTCCTCATAATCGTCATGTGTAGCCTTGAGTTCCTCTTCTAGCTCGGCGATCCTGGTCATTGCCTTCTTCAAATCTATCATGCTTGCACACATCTGGTTCTCCTGGCGACGAATGTGTTCGTTTAACTCCTGGATGAATGCTGCAATGGATTTGTCCCTCCTGGTGCTGATCATCTCCCATTGCTCGTCTCGGCGCCCACATATCTGGTATATAGTGTCCTTCAACTCTTGTTTCTAGACTTCTCCAATACGTCCCATAGCAATGTGGGCTGCCATGCTCTTGCCTAGACTCCAGGTGGGTGCATCAAAGGAAAACTCTATAGGATCTGTAACTAGCGTGAATGTCCTTCCTGGAACTTGAAATCGAATCATCCAGCGCTCCTCTTCTAGTAAAGTGGCGTTGTAGGTCCCGGTGAAGCTTGGCATTCCAATGTCCATGTACCTAGTGACTTCCTTCAAGTGTCGTCCAAAAGGTGTGTCTTCATCCGGTTGTGCAAACTTGTTCCGCGTGTCCGCCATCCTAAAGAGTAGAAAATGGTGCCACTATTGTGACCCCTTAAACTATAAAAGGAGGCCCATGGCACTCGTAGGAGGATTAGAGGGTTGGAAAGTTAACAAACCCAAGCCACCATAGGCGCGTAGTCGCTGCGGCCCCGAAGCAAACCCTGCCGGGCAAGAGTACTACACACCACCACGTTCATTCCACCATCAATCCACTAAAGAAGGAGTAGGGTCTTACGCCTCGCCGCGGCTTGAACCTGGGTAAATCACTTGTGTGCTCTCTGTCGCGCTACCATACGCTGGTCTGCTCTTTGTGCAACGCGTCGTCCCCCAGCCGAACCAACAAGGGGCCACCCGGTCCCATAGGTGGCCGCAGACATCTCGCGACATCTTTGGTGTGCCAGGTAGGGGGAGCGCTTGCGCGAACCTAAAAGTGTACGCTGCGCGTCATCTTCATTGCCATCTTCATCCTCGACAGCGCCATCGACCATGGTGCCCAAGAAAAAATCTGGTACCTCGGCCCATCCATCCACCTCAAAAGCTCTGCCGCATGCGGCCTATAACACCGCGGGGGATACAGAGGTGCGCGAGGACGTAGATGCTGCTGGGGGTGTGGTTGGAGTAGGTGGTGCCATTACCACCTCCCCCGTGGCTGACACGGGGACCAGAGCTACCAGAAGAGAACAACATCAACAACATCTCGACGGTCGGGCTCTACAAGGTGCGTGTGACGGGGTCACTCCGTCCATGCCCCCTCCTCCCACCGACGAGCACAGCCGCAGCAACGACGCTCGGTCCGGGGCGAGCCATCGCCTTCCGGTCGCACCCACCACGGGAGCGGCCGCGACACATGCGCCTCCTCCCAGACGAGCCAACCAGGCCGCTGCGCTCAACGGAGCCGCTGATCTTCGAGCACCACCGCCGCACGACCTTGCTGCCCTGGTGGTCATCCCATAGCAGCATGGGCGCGGGGCCGCCGCCACCGCTGGCACCATCCAGATCCAGGCGACGGTGCGGTCGACGTTATCAACATCCTTGTCAAGCACGGCCATGGAAGCCATGGCGTGAGCTCAGCTATTATTGAGGTTCCCACCAGTGGCCGAGCAGATGGATGAGTGGCATGCCACCATCCAAATCTTGCTCGGTTTCGCCGAAGCAGGGGCATCATGACGAGCTTGCCCACTGCAACCTTCTCAAGCGATAGCAACCGTCCGCGCTACTAGCCGTACGAAGGGGGCCGTCCCCACGGTTCAGTCCCCACCACGACCACCGGCGAGGGCGCAGCAGAATCAAGACCCCGACGACATCTCGATGGCCTCTTCTGACCCTCGAGCACATCCAGGCCAATGTCAAACCCCGGAAGACAGGCAGCGGGAAGACGCGCGTGTCTTCATCGAACGGCGCCGCAACGACCCTCGCTAGACCGACGGGTGCGATGGCCTCAACGTCGACGAGCCTACGCTCGGTGTTGGCGGGTGCCTACCATTCGAGGTCGGATGCCCTGCCTTTACACGAGAGCTATGGCAAGTCTGTTGGTCATTCGTTCGCACGTTCAAGCTAGAGATACCTGAGAAGTACGACAGGAGGCTGAACTCGGCAGAGTTTCTGAGCATCTACACCATCGCTGTTAAGGCTGCCGGGGAAAGAGATGAGAAGGTGTTCGCCAACTACTTCCCTTTGACCCTCAAGTCCAATGTGAGGTCTTGGCTGATGCACCTGCCGGAGAACTCCATGTCGTCATGGGCAGACCTATGCCATGAGTTCATCGGTGGCTTCACCAGTGGCCACCAAGAGCCCGGTAGGCCCAGCGACCTGCAGCTTCTCTAGCAGAAGAAAGGAGAAACCCTCCGTAAGTATTTGCAGATATTCAGTAAAGTTCAGAAAAATATTCCAAATATCCATCTGGCAGCCATTATAGCAGCTTTCCAGTCCAATGGGCGCAACCGCCGCATTCGTTCCCAAATGAACGTGTGGTTGCCCAAGATTGTGAAAGAACTATATACACTGGTGGACAAATTTGCCTAGATGGAAGAAGGAAGTAGGTTGCCTGGAGAGTAGGATTGCATCAATGTTGATTCAGAAGTTGAAGATGAATCAACCAGTCAGAGGAAGGGCAAGAAGCACAGTAAAAAGCCAAGAGATAAGGCAATGTTGATTGTAGAAGGTTCAGGCACACCTAGTACCGTCAAGAAGGCCAAGGCAGAGGCCCTCGGCAAGGAAGCTGCCGTGTGCGTTGCCTGCCGAGAGGCCGCTGCCCAGAAAAATTTGGGAAAGGTGATGGGCCGTACTACAAGATTCACCGGACGAAAGGTCATGACATTCAGTAGTGTTATCTGGTTGAGCAGCTTGTCAAGAAGCAGAGGGCAGAGTACGATAAGTGTGACAAGGAGAAAGGTCAGAATGCTGCTGGTGGTAAGGGTCGGGGTGGTGAAGCAAATCACACCAGTAGACCCTTTCGGAACCAAGGAAAGCCCACCAGGGGCCAAGAGAAGGAAATCTGTGATGATGCCAGTGATGGAGGGGATGAAGAGGAAACTAGTGAGCAGGGATTTCAGAAGGCCACTGACGCCCTATGCATTGATAGGGGTGCATCCTTGAACACCTCTCATCGCCAACTCAAGCGATGGGCACGAGAGGTCAATGTTGTGGAACCAGCGCCAGAGGCCTGGAAGCCACTCAAGTGGTCCCGCATGCCCATCATCTTTGACAAGGAGGATCACCCTGATCGCACCACTGCGGTAGGGTGTTTGCCGTTGTTGGTCTCCCCAACAATTCGCAGCCTCAAGGTTACAAAGATGCTAGTGGACGATGGGGCCTGGTTGAATCTGATTTACCCAGCAGTTATTAGCAAGCTTCAGATAGGAGAGGAAGAGCTAGAGGTTACCGGCACATTTCAAGGAGTTATTCCCGGCAGGAGTCATCCTAAGGGGAAGATTACATCCTCGGGGACGTTTGGGGGAGAACTGAACTATCAGACTGAGAAGATTGTGTTTGATGTGGTTGATCTCCCCCTGCCGTACAATTGGATTCTTGGACGGCCAGCCTTGGCCAGGTTCATGGCAGCATCGCACTATGCTTATAACACTTTGAAGATGCCTGGGCCACTAGGAGTCATCACTATCTCGTTAGATGAGAAGGATGCAATTATCTGCGTGGACAAGATGTACCGGGATGCAGTCACAGCAGAGGCTGCGGCAGTAGCAGTTCCCGCCAAGGAAAGGAATTGAAAGAAGAGGGATTGTAGGACCTCCGGCAAAGAGTCCAGGAAGCGTGCCCCCTCTGAGTGCACGGCACCCGTTGACGACGTGTCGGAGTGTCCCAACAGCAAGAGATCCAAGGTTACTGCACCACAAGTGAAGAAGGTCCCAACAGGGCTGGCTGGCGTTGATGGTACTTTCACTATCAGCGCCACCCTCGATGAAAAATAGGAAAGCGCGCTCATTGCCTTCCTGCGGGCGAATATCAATGTGTTTGCTTTGCAACCATCTGATATCCTCGGTTTTCCCAGGGAGGTAATTGAGAACCACCTTGCTATATGCCCACATGCCCGACCTGTCAAAAAGAAAGTACGGAAGCATGCCTTGGAGAGGTAGCAGTTCATTATCGAAGGGATCAAGAAATTGGAGGCAACTGGTTTGGTCAGAGGAGTACTGCATCCTACATTGTTAGCAAATCCAATAGTGGTCCGGAAGGCTAATGGGAAGTGGAGGCTTTCCATTGATTTCACAGACCTCAACAAGGCTTGCCTGGAGGACCCATTTCCCTTGACGCGCATCAACCAGATCATGTGGATTCTACTTCAGGGTGTGATTTTCTCTCCTTTCTGGATGCATACTCAGGATATCATCAGATCTTCATGTCCAAGGAAGATGAAGAGAATACATCATTCATCACTCCATGTGGTACGTACTGCTTTGTCTGCATGTCATATGGATTAAAGAGTGTCAGGTCCACTTTTGCAAGGGCAGTCCAGATCGGTTTTGAGCCACAGTTGCACAAAAATATAGAAACCTATATGGATGATATCATGGCCAAAACCAAGGATAAGGCCACCCTTATCCAGGATTTGGAAGAGACATTTGCCAATCTGTGCATGATCAATCTGAAGCTTAATCCAGAGAAGTGTGTTTTTGGTGTTCCCTCCGGAAAGCTACATGGGTTCTTCGTGTCCCATCGGGGGATCGAAGCCAAACCCAACAAGATTAAGGCCACAGAGCAGATCCAAGTGCCAAGGACAGTTAAGGATGTGAGGCGCTTGACGGGATGCGTTGCCGCGCTGAGCATATTCATCTCCAAGTCTGGTGAGTGTGCGATGTCATTCTTCAAGGTTTTGAAGAAGGCGGGGCCTATGAAGTGGACCCTGGGAGCATATGCAGCTTTGTAGGAATTGAAAGCCTACCTATCATCTATGCCTACCTTGGTTGCACCCAAACCCCAATAGCCGTTATTGCTTTACTTGGCGGCAACCAACCAAGCGGTCAGTGCGGCCTTGGTAGCACATCGAGAGGTGGATGAGGCAGAAAGTGAACAGAGAACAACAGAGTCAGAGAAGGACCAGGACAGAAGTGAGCACAACAACGAAAACAACCCCAAGGACACGGCAAGGAAGAAAGTGGTGCAGCGCCCAGTGTACTTCGTCAGCTCCTTGTTACAGGGGGGTAGATCGAGGTACTCTGGCATGCAAAAGTTGATCTTTGGTCTCATTATGGCCTCAAGGAAACTACGCCACTACTTCCAAGCCCATGAGATCACGGTTGTCACTCGTTTCCCGTTGCAATGAATACTCCAAAACCTTGAGGCAACTGGCAGAATAGTGGAATGGGCTTTGGAGTTATCCAGTTTTGATTTGAAGTTTGAGAGCACTTCAACTATTCAGAGCAGGGCATTGGCAGAGTTTATTGCAGAATGGATGCCAACCCCTGATGAGGAAAGGACATTGACAGCCGTCCCCGGCAAGGAACCACCCCAAGAATGGATTATGTATTTTGATGGTGCTCTTTCCCAACAAGGTGCAGGGGCTGGTGTGCTTCTTGTTTCCCCCTCCGAGGAGTACTTGAAGTATGTCGTCCAAATGCACTTTTCCCGAGAAGAAGCCACCAACAATACAGCAGAGTATGAAGGGCTCCTTGCCAGACTCAGGATTGCAGCAGAATTGGGAATTAAGAAGCTGATCATTCGAGGAGATTCACAACTCATAGTGAGACAAGTCAACAAGGATTACCAAAGCCCATTGATGGAAGCGTACGTCAAGGAAGTAAGGAGATTGGAGGAGCACTTTGACGGGTTGCAAATAGAGCACGCACCCCGTGCAGAAAACAGCATAGCCGATCACCTGTCAAAGTGTGCTGCGCAGAAGCTTCCTGTGGAAGCATGAACTTTTGTTCTCCATCTCTCTCAACCCTCCGTATCACCAGCCACAATGGCCCGGAAGAGGAAAAAGATGGACTATGGTAAGCCTCTCCTGGCAGAGCCATCCGCTCCTGGCAGAGACCCTGCCGAAAACAACTCCTCACAGCCTGCCGGACCGGCCCCTCTAGCCGGGCCTATGGACCCTGCGAACAAGGCTAGTGCTCCCGCAGCAGAGGAGGTGTCACTGTACAGAAGGAGGCCCAACGGTGTGAAATTGAAGTGTGTTTGCCGGGAGGATGGAAAGGAACTGCTGGCTGAGATTACAAAGGAATGTGCGGCTCCCACATTGGATCAAGGGCATTAGTTGGGAAAGCATTCTGACAAGCATTCTATTGGCCCACGGCCCTCCAAGATGCAGTTGAGTTAGTCATGAAATGTGAAGCCTCTCAGTTCCATTCCAAGAGAACACACCTTCCTGCCCATGCCTGTTGGCGTCCTGGGAACGGGGGTACCCAGACTTGCCTGCCTACGGCCCAGGACGTGGCTCATCCAGCGGCCTGGTATGGCCCATCTTCATCAACAACCACTCAAGACCCTCGCGAGGGGCCAAGCCTCACGAGGCGGACGACGCTAAGACCTCCTGGGGGAAGCCTCCCCAGGCTGGCTGCCGAGGAGCGGAGATATCTATGCAAGGTGCACCTCGCGAGGTCCACATGACGCGAGCCATGACGACCAAGGCCAGGCGGGCGCCAGCAGGCGCAGGGTGCCAGTTTCCTCTTTGGTGCTAAAGGGGCAAGCGCAGGCAAGGAGTCCCGAGGCATCAGGCAAAGGTTTCTATATCGGTGCAACAAGACCAAGAGCAGCAGGATGGCAGGACGATGGTCACCGCGGAGCCCACAGCGGCGTCACCACCAGAGCCTTTGGTAGGTGAAGACCGCCTTTTGTAAGGATAACTTGTACTAGTTGTCTCCCTTCGAAATTGGCCGTTGTGGGATCCCTTCCCGCCTAAACATTTGGGAAGAGGACCAGGGCCTGTATAAATAGGACTAGCCACCGCCTTAGCAAGGGACGGATCATTGAGACCATCCTCACACACACAAGCTCATCGAGCTCAAGAACACCTCTCCTCAGGAGGCTGATCATCCCTTGTACTTGTTCATCCTCAACCTATGAGGCAATCCACCACACCACACTTGAGTAGGGTATTACACCACAACGGTGGACCGAACCAGTATAAACTCTTGTGTCTCTTGTTCCTTGGGTTCGGCAAGCTTGGCCTAGAGATCATTGTGATAGTGAGCGAGAGAGAGAGAGAGATCTTCGTGCGCACCCCGGTGCTCAAACCTCAAGGGTTTGCTGGAACCCATGATCCGACAAAGCCCTTCAGACAATCCCTCTATCATGGCCATTTTCAATGTGGGGGCACGATATCCTTGGCCCCTTCCCCCGAGCAATCAGGGGCTTTGAATTTTTGTTTGTTACCATCGACAAGTTTACAAAGTGGCCGGAAGTGACTGCCATGAGAAAGGTGACTGCTCAGTCAGCTATCAAGTTCTTGAAAGAATTGGTGTGTCATTTCGGAGTTCTGGCAAGGATCATCACTGACAATGGCACCCAGTTCATGAGCCATGACTTCATGCAATATGTTCACACCCTCGGATGCAAAATCGCATTCGCTTCTATGGCACATCACCGGAGCAATGGACAAGCTGAGAGGGCGAACACTGAAGTGCTTCGTGGACTCAAGACAAGAACGTTCGATACACTTCAGAAGAACGATAGGCACTAGATTGAGGAGTTGCTGGTAGTTCTCTGCTCCCTCAAAATGACACCTAACCGAGCTACCGGGAAAACTCCCTTCTCCCTGGTTTATGGGGGAGAAGCAGTTATCCCCACGGAACTCATTTACTGGTCCCCTCGAGTGCTTGCCTACGTTGAAGTAGCGCAAGATCAGCACCGGCGTGACGATGTTGTGTTACTTGAGGAGAACTATCTTCGGGCTGCTACGCGTGCTGCACACTACCAGCAAGCCCTGTGTCACTATCATAGCCACAGAGTTCATGCCCGGTGTTTTGAGGAAGGTGACCTTCTCCTTAGGCGCGTCTAGTCTGCCAAGGGTACAAACAAGCAGTCACCAAAGTGATAAGGCCCTTACCAGGTGGTACGAGTCACCAGACCTGGCGCAGTCCGTCTGGAGACCGGGGATGCCACACAGATGCAAAACTCAAGGAATATTGAGCATCTCCGTAAGTACTACCCGTAAGGTGCGAGGCTGCCGGGCCTTGCCTCAGTTGCATGTAACCCCTTGTACAAAGCCGAGGCGATGACCTCATGCAAGATAAATAAATAAGCGCTTTGGGGGGCCCCGATCGAGATCGCATGCATGCACGAGCACAGCCAGATCACTTCATAAGCATTTACATATGCATATAGATAGGATTGCATCCTGCATTCCACTACTAGGAAAAGGCCTGGTAGTGGCGCACCTGGTTTGGCTACTAATGGCGCACTACAGGTGCGCCACTAGCACCACGCCATTAGAATTTTTTTACTAATGGCGCACCACAGGTGCGCCATTAGTATCCCACAGGTGCGCCATCTCAAGTCAAATCACACTCTGTGGTAAAACTTCATGGAAGGTCACCCATCCTCACACTACTCCAGCCCGAGCACGCTTAATTTCGCAGTTCTATCCAACCCCAGCACCAGCTCACTTCACAAGCACTTGTTGATATATCTATCATATCAATCCTATTAAACCTTGTTGATGTCTAGGACTTTGTTCATGTTCATGAGTATGATGAAATTTCGAAAAAATATTTCAAACTTCCCGGTCATATTACGTATCATATTTTGAAAAAAATTCCAATTTTTTTAAACCAATTTTTTTCTGTTACTAGTGGCGCACCTATCAAATGGTGCGCGACTAGTAAGTTTGATTTTTTTTCATTTTCCCCCCTCTAGATCTTAAAAGCCCCGTATCTTTCGTTCTGTTACGTTTTTGGCGATTTTGAAGATGTTGAACGAGGTGGCCCCGTTCAATTCGGATGTAACTTTTCGAGTAGATGATTTTTCATATAAAAAACTTTTTAATCCGAGTTCGTATGCAAAAGTTATGCCCATTTTACTAAATTCCAGACAGATTTTGCAAATAAAGTCGAAATTCATATTTGTAAATTTTCCCAACAACTAGCCCACATATCACATGGGAAACTTATTTTTTTTGACATTTCCATCATTTTCTTTTATTTTTTTAAAACTGAAAAGGCGGTCCCCCCCGGGGGGGTGCATTTAGCACCAGGGTTACTAATGGCGCACCTGATGTGTGGTGCGCCATTAGTAGTTTTGGGTTACTAATGGCACACCTGATGTGTGGTG
Source organism: Triticum urartu (assembly GCF_003073215.2). Classification (NCBI taxonomy): domain Eukaryota; kingdom Viridiplantae; phylum Streptophyta; class Magnoliopsida; order Poales; family Poaceae; genus Triticum; species Triticum urartu. The sequence goes on from NC_053023.1 coordinate 275,780,752, forward strand.
CGCAATTAGTAGTTTCGAAAAAAAATGTTAGTAATGCCGCACCATGGGACAGTGCGCCATTACTAGTTTTAACTAGTAATGGCGCACTATCCCATGGTGCGCCATTACTAACAAAGTTTTTTTATTAGTAATGGCGCACTGTCCCATGGTGCGCCATTACTAACAAATTTTTTATGTTTTTTTCAAAACTACTAATGGCGCACGGTGGGTGTGGTGCGCCATTACTATGTCAACTAGTAATGGCGCACTATCCCATGGTGCGCCATTACTAACAATTTTTTAAAAAAACTACTAATGGCGCACCACACACCAGGTGCACCATTAGTAATATATTACTAATGGCGCACCTGTATCTGGTGCGCCACTGCTATATAGTAGTGGCGCACCACATACACTGTGCGCCATTAATGTCCATATCATCTATAGCCCTTTTCCTAGAAGTGTTCATTCTCATCTTCATGGAGTTTTAGGTTCTTGCCGTGAACTTGACTCCGATAAGGGACGAGAAGATTGCACGACACAGCGATCCCTGGCAAGCCAAACAGATAAGTTTACCTCTTCTCCATTAGTGTTCTGTAAGCTATAACTTGTGCATAGAGGAGCCTCACCGCTCTCTTGGAACTAGGGTGCTCCCATACTTGGCTCGAACGCTGCTTCAGCTTGGATGGTCACAGTGGCCCTTAGTGAAAAGGGAGTGGGTGGGGGCTGGCGCCTCAGTCTGTTCCCCCTCGGACATGGTTCTCCGGTAGACGAAAAGGGTGCCGGCAGGATATCCTGCCGGGGAAAACTCGTTTAATTACAGTAAAGAGGCACTCCATCTCTGCATGGACATATACATGCACGGGTTCCCAGCAAGGTTTATCTCTTTCATTGACATGCAGATACAAGTACAAGCATTACATAACATAAACATGGATGAAAGGGATTACAATATTTTAAATAAAATTTAAACATTCAAAAAATATTTTAAATAAAATTTGGCAATTTCCTACAAGTTTAAGATAAAAAAAGACAAGTGCTCCATAATGTCATTTCCTGTCCCTCTCCTCCTAGGCACAGCCATCGAAGGCGAGGAGGACAAAAGGAGTGCCAGAGCTGAAGTCCAGTCCGTTCCTGTCGGGCTCCAGGAGAGGTAGCCCAGAGGGAACGGAAGCACGAGGGAATGCCTTGATGGAGAGGACGGCGGAAGGCGGCCCCATCAACCACCATCACCAGCGCCAGCAGGACTCGGCAGGGCTAACGGAGCTGCAGCCCGAGAGGAAGCCTGTCAGGGTCCAGCTGGAAGACTGCTGGAGGAGCCCGGCAGCACCATCCACACCTCTGCATCCAACTACCTGGCAAATCACATTGCCGGGGAAGAGGCGTAGATGCCTATGGAGGTAATGCCGCCTGATGAAGATGGTGCGACGACGATCAGCTGGAGTCAAAGTTGTCGCTCCTTCACCCGCTGCCACCGTCGTCGCCGTCACTGTCATCCTCGTCGCTTTCGCTCGAGGAGGAGCTTCCGTCATCGGTCGAGCTCTCCACACAGCACCCTAAGCGGCCTCCCGAGAATGTGCCCCTTTGAGAAGCTGTGGGCACGAGCGAAGGTCTTCCAGCCACGATGAGATACATTACATGAGGGGTGGGGAAATCGACGTCAACCCACATGCTTCCATTCCCGCAGCCCCTCATGCGTAGCCTCAGAGCATGCGGTTGCTCGAGCTCCATCTCCCGCGGAAAGAAGGTTTGAAGACGAAGGTGACCACACAAGGGCTTATACAGCCTGATGATGAACTCTCGAGGTTGGTCCCCAACGTGGCCTTCCATCGGAGGAAGAGCCGCCGGTGGGGGCATAGCCAAGGAGCTTCCTCGTCCTCCTCCTCCTCGAGCACCACGGTGGCCTCGGTCGTGCCCCCTCCTCGCTCCTCTTGCGGCAGGCTCCGCCGCCTCCGGATCCGGAGTTGGAGGGATACGCTGCCGAGTGGAAGCCCTCGTCTCCGCTGTCGAGACACTACTGCGCCCTCACCCTCTCACCATGGCTAAGAAGAATGTAGGAGAAGAAGGAGAGGTAAGTGTAGAGGGGTACTGCCTTTGCCTCTTTTATAGAGGGGACGAGGCAGGAGGCTAGCCTCTCGTGGTAAAGATGGTAGCCCCGCTCCTCCAATACGTCCCCTTCGGCACCCTCGGCAGCTTTGGGAATCAAGGACGACCCTCTACTCCAACCATCAATGTTTGATTTTCAACCATGGCACTCCTCCCCATGCCCTTAGCATCCACCACCTACCACGCCCAATGCATGCGGGACACATGGCGAGGTGCGTGTGGAACGAGGGGCGAGTGGGGTAGTAGTTTCTGCCCCGTGATCTTGGTGCGAGGAGAATTCACGGACCACGATCCTAGTTCTTCCACGACGCCGCACACAACGCGTGGGGAAACCAGAAACTGGCCCAGAATCAAGGCTGATGAAGTAGCAACAGAAAACTTAAGGGGCCAACCCCTTCAGCAACCATGCTTGTGAACTTATTAGGCCCTACCCTGACGATGCTTTAGCAGCGCGTTCGGGGCAGGCCCGGGGGCTTCTATCGGTGCAACAAACCCTGGGTCTATTGACCAACTGTGCACAGGCACAAGATCAAGATTGAAGCACTAGCTTAAGTCAGAGATTGAAGAACCAAGAGATTTGAACAACCAACATGCAGCTCAGAGGGACCAAGATCGAGCCTAAGGAGCAAGATATCAGCAAGAGAAGGGCCTCCCTAGCCGGGCAGGCGAGCCCGCCAAGGGGCAAGGCCATCACTAGAAGCAAGCAACCGAGGCTCCCCGGCAAGGTATGCCAGGGCTTGCGGGGGCAGAACCACCCCACTAGCCACTCAAGTGCAACCCACGTCGTCAATCAGTGCGGTGTCAAGCCGCGAGATGATTAAGTGGCAGCCATTCACCACATGGAAGCTGTTTCCTACAGAAGAAGCCTACAGATGACACTTGTCCTACGACGTGTCAAGAGAACAGGAGCGGAGCTGGCAAGATAGCCCGGCAGGCCTTGACGGGCGACCAGTGATGTGACACTCAGTGGCGCATTTAATGCACCCTGTCAGCCCACAGAGTTAGGTATGATAGCACTATTTGCTATCATATCAGTGGATAATGACCACTTTGCCACTGTGGTGACCCCTTAATCTATAAAAGAGGGGTTAGATGGTTGGAAAGTTGACAAACCCAAGCCACTATACGTGCATAGTCTTTGCGGCCCCGAAGCAAACCCTGCCGGGCAAGTGTACTACGCACCACCATGTTCATTCAATCATCAATCCACTAAATCAGGAGTAGGGTCTTACACCACGCGGCGGCCCGAACCTAGGTAAATCGCTTGTGTGCTCTCTGACATGCTGGCGTACGCTGGTCTACTCTTTGTGCAACGCGCCGTCCCCTTGCCGAACCAACAAAGGGCCACCCGGTCCCATAGGTGGCCCCGGACATCCCGCGACACGGATGGTGGAGCATCTGCACTCTTATTTTATTTTAATCTGTGATAAAGCAATCTTCAACACATTTGGCTCTCTTCGAGGGTTCTCGCATGTGATAATGGAAGTTGATTGCATGGAACACTCGCCACAATTCTCGCTTAATTCTGGCTCCTATCCTGTTAGAAATAGGAGCGCACAGTACTATTTTCTCTTTTTTTTGTTATTTATCATGTAAACAGATCAGCAAACCTTGCGGCGCATCATCGTGCGAACCGAGCTTGCTGCACTTTGAATGTGACTGAGAGCTGGCTTGATGAAACACCTCACTTCCTTCTTATTTTGCGGGGTACCTCGCTTCCTAGTGACCAGTCTCTTGGCTGATCGTCCTAAGAATGATTATATATGGATAAAGCTCTCTCATTTACCCGCAAAAAATTAAGCCATATTAACCGGAAAGGAGGGATTATGGACTAGCACTACTTTTTGGTGTGTCCCGTCAACTCACAGAACGAGCAGACGCTTGCAGGAAAAGGTGAAGCTCGCTTACGCCCTCTTCGTCTACCTCAAGCCTGGTGGCTCACAGGATGATGAGAAGCTTCTGACTAATGCAACCTACCCTGGCCCAGGCGATGGACATGTAACAGTTCATTCAGTGTCAAATTGCCAGAGGCATACACTATAGTGCCATCATTGCTCGACTTCATGAACAGGTGAAGAGCCAAGCGTAAGGTTTAGTAGTACGAGTAGTATTACTACTAGTATAAAGGTACTAGGAACCGCATGGTGGAGCATCTGTACTCTTATTTTCTTTCAATCTATGATAAAGTACACATTTATTCGGGAGAAGTGCGGAAAACGGCAGCCCAATAGTACTATTAAAAAATATCAAAGATGTAATGATGTTATCGATCAACCATGCTCGAGTATATCTTAGCCTCCGTGCGAGCCCGTCTGTGTGTTCTCGCTCCTCATCTCTCTCAAGGAACGGCGGGCTGGCAATTTTGCCATCAATTGAGATCGGTTTGCTCACACTCCGGTCCCACTTGTCAGTGATATGCCAAGAGGAAGTGCGTTGACCGACTGGCCATATGCGTACTTGGTTTTTCACATTCATACTACTCCTCCCTCCGTCATAGTTTACAGAGCGTGCTTCATTCTCATGCACTTCTCTCCATGCATTTCCACCACCAGAGAGATTTTAGATGCATTTGGTTTAATGCTCAATTAATTAGGGTGTGGTAACCGCAATCAAGTCCGCAATTTTCTCTTGATGTACTACCTCTGTCCTGGTTTATTGATCCCGTTTGTATTTTGTTCCAAATTTTGACCATATATTTAACTAACAAAATGTCCATGGATGTCACAAAAAACTATATCTTCGGAAACTATTTTCAAATACGAATCCAACGATATAATTTTTTAGACATGCATTAACATTTTGTTAGTTAAATATTTGGTCAAAATTTGGCACAAATTACAAATGGGACCAATAAACCAGGACGGAGGTAGTAGGTATGCACGCGGAGTGGAGTAAGTGCATGCATGTGTGTACCCAGGTTGGAAGCACCGCATGCATGTGTTTACGCATTATTTCCTCTAGTAATAGACGCTCTGCTATAACTATGAATGCTATTTTTCAGGCCGATTGCTAGTCGCCTTGGTCCCACAGATTGTTGAAGGGCTCTCTATAAACAGTGACAGAGGGACTAGTATGAGCGGATTCAAAGAAGAGCGTATTGCTGGTTGCTTCTTCTGAGCAACTTACAGTGGGGAAGGTGCGGATTATGATTTGACTACTCATTACTCACTATTAGTGCGGCGCAATAACCGAGTTGAGTCTCCCATGCGGTTGTGCACTACTCCCTCCGTTCTTAAATATTTGTCTTTCTAGAGATTTCAACGAGTGACTACATACGAAGCAAAATGAGTGAATCTACACTCTAAAATATGTCCATTTGAAATTTCTAAAAAGATAAATATTTAGGAATGGAGGGAGTATAATTTTGTGCATGGCACATGGACACGAATGCCGAAGAGGCTTCTGCCAATGCTATCAAGCTACCAACATTTGTTTACATAATTGACGTACTATACAAATAATTTTCCAGCGACAATTGTACAATGCTCTGAGCTTTCAGCTTTTGTTTTTTGTGTCTTGCCATCCATGCTCTTTCGGAAAAAATAAAAAACTAACTTCCTTGCTAATGCATCTCAATGATTAGCATATCAGAGCTAATATTTACATCACAACTGAAGACAAAGTTGTGAAAAGGTGTTAAATTAAAATTGATCCATGCTTTCATTGGCAGCAACTTCCCCCCAGCTCTGTCTAAATCAACAAGGCATGTTGGGGAAAAAGTAGCTGTCAGGAGCATGCAACATTCCGATCATTTTGTGCAGTTCCACTAAAATAGAGTTGAGCGTCCCTATTCCAACGAAATTAAGTGTGATTACAATAACAGAGGACTATTGATGAAACAATAAACACACAAAATAGAAGCCGATCACCTTTACAATATCTCTTAAGAGTAACTAGTTGGAGAAAATTAAGCAAATATTTGGAGAAGATTAGGCTCGGAATTGGATAAGGAGGATAGAGCAAAACCAATCTACCTTTGAGCAGTCGCACTGAAATGTAGAGACGTTGCTCGTGTGACATTTTATTACAACTGCACAAAACACTCTTAAGAAAAAAGTGATTTGTGCAGTTCACCAAAAGGTCGCAATAACAACAAGGTGAAATGGATAGCCTTGTTTGCAAAAAAGAGGTAGAAAGGAAACAATTATTGGCCAATAACAGTTGATGACACATACGACGACAAGAAAAGCATATTCCTTGTCCTAAGGGAAGATAACCAAAATGGTGTGAAGATGAGATTGCAATATGGAAAGTACACCGGACGAGCTACATTTTGGGTAAATAACTATGGAAGATCCACATACAAGATTTTCCACATGCAGAGACGTGGGAAGAAGGGCAGTGGAGCAAGGCCGGAGTGGATACCTGAAGGAAATATGCCCTAGAGGCAATAATAAAGTTGTTCCTTATATCATGATAAATGTTTATTATTCATGCTAAAATTGTATTAAATAGATACTTAGTACATGTGTGAATACATAGACAAGCAGAGTGTCACTAGTATGCCTCTACTTGACTAGCTCATTGAATCAATGATGGTTATGTTTCCTAACCATAGACATGAGTTGTCATTTCATTAACGGGGTCACAACATTAGAGAATGGTCTGATTAACTTGACCCATCCATTAGCTTAGCACGATGATAGTTTAGTTTGTTGTTATTGCTTTCTCCATAACTTATAAATGTTCCTATGACAATGAGATCATGCAATTCCCGAATACCGGAGGAACACTTTGTGTGCTACCAAACGTCACAGCGCAACTGGGTGATTATAAAGCTGCTCTATAGGTGTCTCCTATGGTGTTTGTTGAGTTGGCATAGATCAAGATTAGGATTTCTCACTCCGATTGTCGGAGAGGTATCTCTGGGCCCTCTCGGTAATGCACATCAATATAAGCCTTGCAAGCAATGTGAATAATGAGTTAGTTGCGGGATGATGCATTGCGGAACGAGTAAAGAGACTTGCCGGTAACGAGATTGAACTAGGTATTGAGATACCGACGATCGAATCTCGGGCAAGTAACATACCGATGACAAAGGGAACAACGTATATCGTTATGCGTTTTGACCGATAAAGATCTTCATAGAATATGTGGGAGCCAATATGAACATCCAGGTTCCGCTATTAGTTATTGACCGAAGACATGTCTCGGTCCTGTCTACATAGTTCTCGAACCCGTAGGGTCCGCACGCTTAGCGTTCGGTGACGCGATATTATGAGTTATGTGTTTTGATGTACCGAAGGTAGTTTGGAGTCCCGGATTTGATCACAGACATGATGAGGAGTCTCGAAATGGCCGAGATGTAAAGATCGATATATTGTAAGCCTATGTTTGGACATCGGAATGGTTCCGGATGAGTTCGGGCATTTTCCAGAGTACCGGGAGGTTACCGGAACCCCCTGGGGAGTATATGGGCCTTATTGGGCCTTAGTGGAATAGAGGAGAGGAAGGGAAAAGGTGGGAGGCACGACCCCTAGCCCAATCCGAATTGGGTGCCCCCCCTTTCCTTTCCACTCTCCTCCCCTTCCTTCTATCCTACTCCTACTACTTGGAAGGGGGAATCCTACTCCCGGTGGGAGTAGGACTCCCCTAGGGCGCGCCATAGAGGGTCGGCCCTCCCCCTCCTCCACTCCTTTATATACGGGGGAGGGGGCACCCCATAGGCACACAAGTTGATCATTGATCCCTTAGCCATGTGCGGTGCCCCCCTCCACCATACTCCACCTCGGTCATATCATCGTAGTGCTTAGGTGAAGCCCTGTGACGGTAGCATCATCATCACTGTCATCACGCCGTCATGATAACAAAACTCCCCCTCGACACTCAGCTGGATCAAGAGTTCGTGGGACATCACCGAGCTGAACGTGTGCAGATCGCGGAGGTGCCGTACTTTTGGTACTAGGATCGGTCGATCGTGAAGATGTATGACTACATCAACCGTGTTGTCATAACGCTTCCGCTTACGGTCTATGAGGGTACATGGACAACACTCTTCCCCTCTTGTAGCTATGCATCACCATGATCCTGCGTGTGCGTAGGATTTTTTTTTGAAATTACTGCGTTCCCAAATAATACCTGGGGGTCCCCTGGATGTAAGTAGGAGATCGGCGGCTGGCGGGATCTACCCATACTGCTGCAGCGAGCAAGTGGCGTAGGCCCTACCGTGCCTGAGGTTGGTCAGAGAGAACGACGGGTACAGAAAATCGGGACATGCTGCCTCGGCACCGTTGAACAGAGAAACGATGCACATCTTCCCTTTCCGCCGGCAGACGGGATGAGGCCAGATCAGTCGCCAACGGTGAGAGAGAGAGGCCATCGCCGCCTTGTGTGAGATACTCTGAAGAGCGATAAACCCCGGCAGGCAGGCTCCATTGTATATAGTGGAGTGGACTACCTTTTTCTCCATGAAAATTGTTTTATATTCTGTGTACGTGTCATTGAGCGATATAACTTTATTTAAAAATAACATGCCAACGCATCAAGTCGAACTTTGTTTCGTGCACGCGTGGTACACGACCTCCATAGGTAGACAACCGCTACACGCGCTCAAATTAGCACATGGACTGCCATTTCGTATAGAAATGAGCTCCACTGTGTACCTGCGCGGGTGTGGCTGGGCATGAAGCGTGAGTACGTGCACCTATTCCCTTCGTGTACGTACATCACCTATGTGGGGTTGTGTGAGAGATACAAACGTAGAGAGATATAGTGTGTGGGTTCGTGCGTGTTTTTTTGGGGGGGGGGGGGGGCATGAGAGATAGACGGGGAATATGTGTCGATGATATTTAAATCAAAAAAGTAACATATGCAATGTGTGTGAAACAGAGGCCTGGATATATTATATATATAGAGGGGGCGATCCACGAGAAGAGAGTGGAGGTATCATCGATGTGAGGTATCCATAGAGTCGAAGAGAGGGATTATGTGTGTGTGTGTGTGTGTGCGATTGATAGAGTGCCATCGAATTTGTGTGTGCCATGTCAAAGATATAGGGTGGCCGACCTACTGGAATGTGAGAGGGGACAGGTGCAGTTTGTCTCTGTGGCATGGATACCTACCTACAACGCTCGACTATCGGTGTGTGTGGGGGGTGGGGGGAGAGAGACCTAACTATAGAGGTACAATGGCTGGTATATGTGTGGAGGAGGAGAGAGACCTACCTTATGTATTGAGGAAGATCGAGCGGCATCCATGCATATGTGTAGGAGAGGAATAAGGTTGGGAGAGAGACAGAGCTACAGTGTCGGAGGGGTTGGTGGTGGAGTTGCTTCTCACAAATGGTGGGAGAGGCCTGCTAGACAAACGTAGGGCACGCCTGCAATATCAATAAGAGAGGGGATGCCTGCCTGTCTGTGCACGTGCATGTGACAGACGGGTCAGGAGGCATGCACGAATGATGAGGGGGGACGATATGTCTGTGGTAAGCAGACGTAACTACATAGGAAGATCAATCGTCCTTTATCCGAGAAAGGAGAGGCATAACTTGTGAGCTACATTGATCGATGCGTGGGCAAAAATAGTTAAAGTCGACCTAGGTATATGTAGGGAGATCGATCGGTATACATGCATGTATATGTTAGAAACAAATATGGCCCGGGGAGAAGGATAGAGAGAGAGGGATGCAACTAGGAGGTGATGCGAGAGGCATACTATATCAAGGGGGAGGAGTGTGCGAGTACGAGATCGATGAAAAGAGGGGAGGGAGTGAGGCATGGACGGTGAGAAGAGAAGAGGGAAAGCTTGTGTTTTTGGTAGGTACACCTGGATAGTGATGCATATCAATCGGTGTGTGTCGTAAAGAAGGAGCTGGGGGGCCTACACACACCATGGGTGAACGACCTAAATTGAAAAGACGAATTTGCGTGATGGAGCTAGAGAATGCTGAGGGAGGGTGAGAAGGAGGTGGGCGTGTGCATGCACGAGAGAAAGTTAGCAGTAGCTACAAAGATAATAGGATTGTGTGGGTGTAAAAGACGAATAGAGATCCTAATTCATTATAAAAAGTGAATTCAGATATTTGAAAAAAATTATCATAGTGTTTTAAACCGAGGCATGTGTGAATATATATAACGGTGATACGCATGGTGTGGTTATGGACATGTTATACTACAATTTTTGGATATCGAAATGATGCAAATGATATGGCCTTGGAAAGGTACTGAAATTCCCATCTTTTTCGTGTATTAATGTTTTTCAAATTTTACATATTTTTGAGTAGTTTTGAAAATACCGAGATGCATTCAAAATAGACGAACAATAATTATATATTAATTTTTTAACCACTTCTCGGAATAGCGCAAATGATATACCGTTGGAAAGCTACTGAAATTTACTTTTGAAACAGTTTTGGAAACACTAAATTTTAGATCTATTAAAATATGATCATTGATGTTCTTTGGACCTCGGAATGATGCAAATGATATGGCGTTGGAAAGGTATTGAAATTTAGCAAATTATTGTGTTTTAACATTTTCTAATTCTTCACGGTTTTTGAACAATATTCAAAATACCAAGATTTTTCATGTTACAAGGAAACATAGTATTGTACTTCTATGGAATATGAGTTTCGCACTGCCCGACAATAAAGAACTTTCTATACTTCTCAAAGTGATTAAATTGTACTGCCAATAATTGTTTTTCCAGAGAACTCAAATTCCCTCCACATGTACCTTGTACTTCTGCGGAATATGAGTTTCACACTGCCCGTTAATAATAATAATAATTGTACTGCTCGAAATAAATAAATTTTACTGCTTGGATTTTTTAAAAAAGAACACAACTTTGCCTTGTACTTCTGTGGAATACAAGTTTCGTACTGCTCTGCAATATTTTTTTGTATTACTCAAAATGATTAAATTGTATTGCTCGTAAATTATTTTACATAAGTCAGTTTCCTTCTACATGTATCTTGTACTTGGGAATATCAGTTTCGTACTTCTTGATCTTATAGGGTTTGTACATCTCAATTACACAATTTTTATTAAAGCTAGTTTTGCATTTTTATCTGCACTGCTTCTTCAAGATATTCTGTACCTCTACTCTTCACTACAGAGAACCTTTTTACACTTCCCTAAGCTTGCTAATTCCACACCTCCAAGTAGCAGCTGCAAAAGATGAGTACCAAATTAGCATAAAGGACACCATGTACTGCTATTTGAAACTACTCGGTACTTCTCTCAGTGTAACTATGGTACTGCCTCCCTAGCAGGAATAATTCTCAGCAGGTACTTCCTCGCTCGCATGTTGTACTGCTCTGAACTTCTACCTAAATATTGTATGTACTTCCCATTACTGCTACCTTTGTACTTCCTGTAATTCTCCACTCAGCAGGTCAAAATTTCATTCAATCTCCTCGCCGCCTGCCGGAGTAAAAAGAATGCCACAGAATACCATGATGAAGAGAAGTACATTTTACCCTCACACCTCTCGCTGGAGAAGGATCTTGTGCTTGTGCTCGACGTTGGAACCCGTAATAACCCCGCACCCATAGAATACAAGTTTTGTACTGCTCTGCAATAATATTTTTTTGTATTACTCAAAATGATTAATTTGTATTGCTCATAAATTATTTTACATACGTCAGTTTCCTTCGACATGTATCTTGTACTTCTTAGGAATATCAGTTTTCGTACTTCTTGATCTTATAGGGTTTGTACTTCTCAATTACACAATTTTTATTAAGGCTAGTTTTGCATTTTTATCTGCACTGCTGCTTCAAGATATTCTTTACTGCTACACTTCACTACAGAGAACCTTTTTGCACTTCCCTAAGCTTTGCTAATTCCATAGCTCCAAGTAGCAGCTGCAAAAGATGAGTACCAAATTAGCATAAAGAACACCATGTACTGCTACTTCAAACTACTCGATACCTCTCTCAGTGTAACTATGGTACTGCCTCCCTAGCAGGAATAATTCTCAGCAGGTACTTCCTCGCTCGCATGTTGTACTGCTCTATACTCCTACCTAAATATTGTATGTACTTCTCATTACTGCTACCCTTGTACTTCCCGTAATTCTCCACTCAGCAGGTCAAAATTTCATTCAATCTCCTCGCCAGCGAGAGGAGAATAATACAACCTGGAGAGGCCGGTCGCGGAGGCGGCGGAGAGGAGGAGCGCGTGGAGCGAGGACTGTGTGGCCGGGGCGAGCGCTGGGTAGACGAAGGCCTGGGAGCCCGGGAAGATGAGGCGGCGGAGGAGCACAGCGGCCATGGGCGCCGCGGGGTGCACCGGGGAGAGCAGCAGGTGCGCGAGGCGCATCGTGAGGGCGTACGTGTGGGAGGCGCGGAGGGCGTGGAACATCCGCTCCACCCGCGACCGCGCCTCGTTGGCCGGCGACGCCAGGTCACCCAGCAGTGCCGTCAGTGGCGCCGGGTCCGCGCCCAGCACTGCTGCCGCGTCCTGCTCTGTCCTTGCCACCGGAGGGGAACCAGGGGCAGCCTCCCCGGGGGAAGAAGGTGGTTAACCGGGGAGGGAGGTGCGCGCGGCGGGGTGGGATGGCTCGCCGGGGGAGAGAGAGGTGCGTGGCGGGGGTGGGATGGCTCGCCGGGGAGGGAGAGGTGCGCGGTAGGGGTGGGATGGCTCGCTAGGGAGGGAGAGGTGCGCGCGGCGGGGCAGGGAGAGGACGGGATTGGGGGCGGGGAGGTGGCGGCGGGATCGGGGGATCTGTTTTCATGATCCGGGCAGGTGTTGCCTGGTCGGGTCGGTCTCCGATTCAAAACTACATTATATAGGGGCTTGCCTATTGTAGAATATTATTCTACAATCATTTGTAGAATAGACCCACCCTATATATATAAACATAGTTAGTGATGATGGTGTGCCTTCCATCCTTTAATATAGGTCGTCCGATTTATATCTGACGGATAGGAAGGAAACTATGGCAATTTTGTAAAAAGATACCCACACCCCTCTCCACATTTGCAAGTAAGGCCTTCCCTCATTCATCCTTTTCTCCCACAAGATAAACTACTCATACAAATGCATCTTGATGTTCCGTGCAACGCATGGGCATCTTGCTAGTACTACATATAATATACAGAACATTGATTATGAAGGAAATATGCCCTAGAGGCAATAATAAAGCTATTATTTATATTTCCTTATATCATGATAAATGTTTATTATTCATGCTAGAACTGTATTAACCAGAAACTTAGTACATGTGTGAATATATAGACAAACAGAGTGTCACTAGTATGCCTCTACTTGACTAGCTCATTGAATCAAAGATGGTTAAGTTTCCTAGCCATAGACATGAGTTGTCATTTGATTAAAGGGATCACATCATTAGAGAATAATGTGATTGACTTGACCCATTCCATTAGCTTAGCATTCGATCGTTTAGTATATTGCTATTGCTTTCTTCATGACTTATACATGTTCCTATGACTATGAGATTATGCAACTCCTGAATACCAGAGGAACACTTTGTGTGCTACCAAACATGACAACGTAACTGGGTGATTATAAAGGTGCTCTACAGGTGTCTCCAATGGTACTTGTTGAGTTGGCATAGATCAAGATTAGGATTTGTCACTCTGATTGTCAGAGAGGTATCTCTGGGCCCTCTCGGTAATGCACATCACTATAAGCCTTGCAAGTAATGCAACTAATGAGTTAGTTGCGGGATGATGCATTACGAAAACGAGTATAGAGACTTGTCGGTAATGATATTGAAATAGGTATTGATATACCGACGATCGAATCTCGGGCAAGTTACATACCAATGACAAAGGGAACAACGTATGTTATTATGCGGTTTGACCGATAAAGATCTTCGTAGAATATGTAGGAGCCAATATGAACATCCAGGTTCTGCTATTGGTTATTGACCGAAGACGTGTCTCGGTCATGTCTACATAGTTCTTGAACCCGTAGGGTCCGCATGCTTAACGTTTGGTGACGATTGGTATTTTGAGTTTATGTGATTTGATGTACCAAAGGTAGTTTGCAGACCCGGATGACATCGGGGATATGGCGAGGAGTCTCGAAATGGTTGAGACGTAAAGATCGATATATTGAATGACTATATTCAGACATCGAAAAGGTTCCGAGTGATTCGGGTATTTCTCGGAGTAACGGAGAGTTACGGGAATACGGGAAGAAGTATTGTGCCTCAATGGGCCAAGTGGTGGAAGAGAGGAGGCACGGCGCGCGACCCCCTTAGCCCAAACCGAATTGGACTAGGGGGCCGGCCCCCCTTTTCACCTTTCCTCCCTCTCCTTCCTTCTCCCCTTCACCCTTCCTTTCCTCCTCCTAGTAGGAGTAGGAAAGGGGAGTCCTACTCCTACTAGGAGGAGGACTCCTCCTCCTGGCACGCCCTACAGGGCTGGCCGGCCTCCCCCCATTGCTCCTTTATATACGGGGGCAGGGGGGCACCCTAGAACACACAAGTTGATCATTCATCCCTTAGCCGTGTGCGGTGCCCCCCTCCACCATAATCCACCTCGATCATATCGTAGTGGTGCTTAGGAGAAGCCCAGCGTCGGTAGCAACATCATCACCGTCATCACGCCGTCGTGCTGATGAAACTCTCCCATGAAGCTCTGCTGGATAGGAGTTCGTGGGACGTCATCAAGCTGAACGTGTGCTGAACTCAGAGGTTTCGTGCGTTCATTACTTGGATCGGTCGGATCGTGAAGACGTTCGACTACATCAACTGCGTTCTTATAATGCTTCCTCTTACGGTCTACGAGGGTACATGGACGATACTCTTCCCTCTCGTTGCTATGCATCATCATGATCTTGCGTGTGCGTAGGATTTTTTTTTGAAATTACTACGTTCCCCAACAGATTATAATTTGGGATAATGTGTGGCTTTTGCAGCTTAGGGCTAAATACTTGTCATAATGTAGGGGGCGAGGCACTATACTTTGTGTGATGAACACGGTGTACGTATGGAACATGGTTTAGATTATGAATATCTAGTTAGTACATCAAATGTACCATTATTTGGAATCAACATCAAGTTTATTAAAAAAATTGAATTCGAGTTCATATAGTACACATAATTCATATCTATCTCTATAGTAATCATGTGGTGTGTTGTTAAGGTAATACACGAATGATGGTTTAAGTTGGCAACAATCATGATTGTAGATTCTTATTCAAATAGAGAAATGAATTCAAATTTAATTCGAATTGCAGCGGTAGTATAGACATTTGGAATGCAATAAATGTTGGTCTGAGTAGGTTACGTGCATTATACAGCCAGCAAAAAAATTAATTGGACATAACATGGATTCATAGCTTTGAATAGCATTTGTATAGTAAAACAGGAGAAGACTCTCTCTTTGTGTGGTGTGAATAGTTTTTTCATTATTTTGTTGAGCGAAGTGCGAATTGATTTGGTACGTACAATATTACACGTTAGGCTTGTCCCTAAAATTCAACCCGTGCCTTGTTATATCCCGAAAATTCAAATATCGTGCTCCCAAAACCCGCGCCTTGCTATCCCGAAATTACAACGCACGCAAAAACTCCCTCCAGCTGCCAAATCCCGACACGCGAAATCCCGCTTCTGACCCTGAGCCAAAAGGCCCACTAGTTCAAATCAGTGGGGGTACTTTTGTAACACACCCTACATTTTGGACAAGCACGTCCCTGGTTCCCCCTCCCATCGCCTCCTTTTCGCCATTTGAGATCCTAGGCCGCCATAACCTCTCTGCTCCAGCCGCGAAACCCCACCCTCCTCTGTCCGCCACCTCATCGCTGCCCAGCCGGAGCCTCTTCCCCGACGACACCGTCCACCACAACAACTCGACATCCCTCATCCACCTCCCTGGATGAGGATCCCTCTTCCATCTCATCGTCCCACCGGTTCAGCCGCCCTGTCCTCCATATCCAAGGAGCTGCTCCGATGATTGCCTCGTCTATCACGGCTGCTCCATCCCCACAGCGCCACCTTAAGCTGCTCCACCGAAACCGCAACATCCTCATCGACTCCTCGGACGAAGTCGAGGCCTACTCGGCGCCACCAAAGAGGTTGTACACTCATCGCATCGTACCTTCTCCTTAACTCGACCTCCCGGCGCCAACGGTGCTCCATCCCGCACCCCATGGTGCGTCTACCTCGAAGTCGGCGTCGCGGGCGACATCTCCACGGCGACTCTCCCTAGTGTGAGGCCCCTTCGGCGGCAGTGTCCATACTAGCCAGATCTGCTGCTGCTGCTCCGGCTCTCGTTTGCTCGCTCGCGCTTCTGCTGCTCCGGCTCTCGCTCGCTCGCGTTGCTGCCCTGCTTTCCCCCTCGCTCGTGTTGCTGCTCTACTCTCCCCCTCACTCGTGCTGCTGCTCTACTCTTGCTCTCGCTTGCACTGCTGATGCCGGTACACAGGTTGCTGCAGCTACACGAGTTGTTGCTCTACACTAGTTGCTACTCCTCCAGGCACTGCTGCCCCGCCTGCTATCTGCTAATGTGTTCCCCATCAATCACCTGCTGATTTAGACCACTGTTTCTCTACTACTAGTGCTCGAGTGGCCTAAACTACATATGAAATGACTCTCTGCTACCAGTGTGTTCAGTTTCGACGGTAACATTCAGATTCCATAGTAAATTTTTGTTTCGATAGTTAAGTTCAGAGTCAACAGGTTTTACCCCATCTGTTGTAGTCAGGTGTTTTTTGGTGATGTAAATTTTACATCTATCACTTTTTGGTAATGTATTTTACATCATCTATTGGAGTTGCTATTAGATTCCCACTTGAGATTAATGATGTCTATCTTGTACTGCTTCAGCCTCGACGTCTTACGGCTCACTGGAGCTGCTCCAACGATGGAACAATCCATCACAACAGAGCAATGCCCTGGACGCTGCCGACAGATTCCTCAGATCTTCCTCCACACCTCCGACAACCACCTCTGCCTCAACTACTTCAGCGACCAACCCAATGATGCTGAGGTCGACACGGCTACAGCAAAGAGGTTGTACACTTGTCGCATCACTTATTACTATACATTCATGTCGATCCATTAGGGCTACTTTGGTTAAGGAAGAACTTAAGGAAAAACATAGCAATAGGAAATTTTCCTATGGCACTCTACTATTCAATTATTTCATGCATTTTGTTGAAAGGAATGGAGCAAAACATCCACCTGGACCTACTTTTCAAAATCCTATGCATGAAAACAAGACCAAGTGCATTAGTGGCAGAATAACATTCCAACTGTACACGCTTTCATATGGTTCCACTTTAATTTGGCCATGTTTCTTTCCATTCCTCTGCTCTTCCAATTCCTGTGAACCAAACACCCAAGTTGACAGAAATCCTGTGTTTACAAATGCTCTGTTTCCCACGTGCATTCCTATCCTATTTCTGTGTTTTTCCTATACATGCGTTTTTAGAATCCTGCAAGCCAAACGAGCCCTTACAGAATTACTTCAGTTACGGGTAGGTGTCGAAGAAAACTTTGTGTGGTTTGTCCTGCTCCTACCGCGACGCCGTCCACGTCACCTGAGCTGCTCCATCGATAGAAGCATCCACCAAACCAGACATCATGACTCCTGACTATCTTTCACCGCCTCTGATCTCCTTCCCTGCCGCCGGCACTCACCGCAATGGCATCACCATCATCGACCCAGCATGAACCTGAGGAGTATACGGGTCCACAAGGGAGGTCACACTCTTTTGTTTCTACTTATGTTATGCATTGCTTAATATTACCTGCTAGTTTATCGTCCTGTTCACCTCTTAGACTCCAAGTCAGGCCCAAATTAATGTTCAAACTTGAGTTTTAAAATGAGTTGTGGGTCACATATCGAGGCAGCAATGAATAGTATCTCTGTCTATTATCTGGTTCACCTACGGTATGCCTATGTTGTTCATCTTGGGTGGGAAACAAATACTAAAGCAATCATCAACTGTCTTTTTATTAAATTAGAGCTATCATCAGCCTGCTATCATTATTTTTGGATCCATCGACTGGTTGTTACCATCACCCTAGATTTCTGCATGCTCTCCTTACATAATCTCACTATTTTTTTTCATATGCATGTTAGATATTGTACACAGCCATGCTGAACATGTAGAGAAAAGAGAAGAGTTTTGCATAGCAATACAATGTCATGCAGACATCGCTCCATGGTGGGTTCAATGGCAAACCCTGCCCCTCCAAATAGTAGTCTAGAGGAAGATATCTGTTCTAAGGAGGATTTAGACACAGCTGAGCACTCCTATTTACCCCCCCCCCAAGGTGTTTGCTCTAACTTGGCATCATGATGTTAGTCATATCATGCATATGTTGCCTTGCACTGCCTACTTTCGACATCATATACGTCATCTGCTTAGATTAGACATGTTCTGTAATGCCACCTGTTTAGTTTCTATAATATATATGGGAATTTTGCGGTCTCATCTCTTTTAGCCAGCCATAATATATGTGAAATATGCAATGCCATCCTGTTTAACTAGGCATCATATATTTGAATGATATCTTGCCCATCCTTTTCTTATTACATTTCCATTTGTCAACAATGTTTGTACATTAAACTACTCTTCCTGTGAATTAGCCATTTGAGTGGGTGATGGAAAAATCTGGAGTGAAAACAAGGTCTTCAAAGCAGACAATGCTACCTGTCGAAGCAGATCTCTT
Source organism: Triticum urartu (assembly GCF_003073215.2). Taxonomy (NCBI): domain Eukaryota; kingdom Viridiplantae; phylum Streptophyta; class Magnoliopsida; order Poales; family Poaceae; genus Triticum; species Triticum urartu. Next base: position 275,799,430 of record NC_053023.1, read on the forward strand.
GCTGGGTCCCGATAGCTCCTTAGAGATGGATTCAGAGACAGATGGCCAGTCCTATTCCCCAACTTAGGTGATGCTCTAACTTGGCATGGTTATACTTCTCATATCATGCATATGGTGTCTTGCAATGCATAGTTTAGACATCATATACACAATATACAACACCATGTTGTTAGTTCAGACATCATATATGTGAATGCCCTCTGCTTAGCATATAAATCACATATGTGAATTAAATCATGTGATCCTGATTACTTAGATAACATGTATGTGAATTATGTCATGCGAACCTATTTGCTAAAGACATCATATAATTATCTCATGCCATCCTGTTTAGTTAGTCATCATATCTTTGAATTATGTCATGCTATGCTATCCAGTTTAGATAGACATCATATATGTGAAATTATGTCATGCTATCCTTTTTAGTTAAACAATATACATGTCAACTATTTCAAGCCCTCTTTTCCATACTATCTACTGCATCTGTCTCTCAATGTATGTACATTCAACTATGTTTCCTGTTTATCAACCATTTGAATTGGAGCGGGTGATGGCAGTATCTAGCGGAGTAAATACACGGTCTTCAAATAAAACAATGCTACCTCTTGGTGGAGATAGCACCCTGGTTGTACATGCACGAGAACCAGCCCTACCACACATAACCCAGACTCTGCAGATTGTACCCCTACTGTGATGGACAGAGAACCAGCTTCACCCAATCTAACCCCAACCATAGCAGATAATAACCCAGTTCCTGTTGACACAACACCATCTCCACCATAGAGCTCCCAAACAAGAGCAGTTAGTAAGGCAGCTCCAGTGCCTAAAGCGTCAGTACTACCATGGCGAACCCCAACTCCACCAGTTAGTACACCTATTCCCGTGGAGGAAGCATAAACAACCATTAGTAGTTTAGCATCTATCGCATTTGATGTTGTTAAATCCTATGTGCGTATCTTCCCATCATGGAAATATTATACTGAAGATGAAGGAAAATGCGAGTTGCAGGTGTTTATCCAGGAGTTATGTGTAAGTAATGTTATTCATGGCAATTACTTTGCTTTGTCCCATACATTCTACCTCCATGATGGTTACAATACAACACATTTTCCCATTTTTCTCTATAGAGAAGGACCGATTTGGAAACTCAGGATGAGGTAACATGTGCTAATACCTCTGCTATCTTCAAGAATGCTTTGTGGCAGTATCAAAATTACCTGAAGAAAACGTACTTCACTGGCAAAGAAACTCGTCAAATTCCCTTACATTCTCCTGAGACACATTTACTAGACGATGACTAGAAATGCCTTGTTATGTACTCATTTCTAAGTACCACAAACAAGGCATTTCTAGTCATTGTATGTTTATGAGCTCATTTTTTGTTTTTAAGTACTATAGCTTGCATCTTATTGTACTCTGTTCATGTAGAACAAGTGCTTAAACCTGGAAAATAATTGTTCTCATTTAAGATTCCATTGCTATCGTGCATACTCCTTTGCTCTTGTATCACTATATTTACTCATGCAAACATATTTTTAAATTGAAGGATCCAACCGAAACTCCAATGGCACAACAGATATGTTTAAGCATGTTTCTTTAACAGGTTTGCTCTTATAAATAGCTCTGCTGATTTCAATTTCAATTGTGTATAGAGTTGACTTCTCATATCGTGCACATTACTAGCATCACAACAGAGCCAATAGTGTTGTTGTGCATGTAGACCCGTGGTACCCATCTGAAATCTTGTTATGCCATGTAGTTTCCCACGCTTTGTATTCTTTCAGTGCTCCTTTGTCTTGAACTGGTATGATTTGAATAGTGTCTCTATTTTGATTTGGCAAGACAATGCAGTGACCATAGGACATATATATATATATATATATATATGTTTGTTTGTTTGATGCTTTTGTAATGTACTACTTGGCAATAGAAGACTTGGTAGTTTAATCATGTCCACCTTACTAGTGAACTGGTTCATCGAAATGAGTTTCATATACTAGTACATGCTAAACCTGTTATGTGTGTGCTTGTTTCTTCTTTTAGAATACTGACAAAATATTGGGGAAGAGTGCCTTATTAAGCAATGGTAAAGGAAGTAATGCAGATAAGGTTTAGGATAGTGAGACATCCTTGTTGGTCTCCAACAAAGCTGATAAAACTTCTAAGGAAAACTATCTTGAAGACAGTAAGACAACCCCAAAGTCCTGTCTTGGTTTAGTGTTTGAGTTATTGGCCACTACCGCTGGCACAAGCTATTCAAACTCAGTGTCTGAATCCGTTCGGTTTCTTGAGGCTCAACTACAAGCTGAAAGACATCGATCAGTTGTGCTGTGATAAGAAGAAAAAGGACCGTGGAAGTCCCTGGAGCATTCAGATGCATACTTTGTGATGCAACATCAAGCGTTGGAGGATTTTAGCACCAAACAGGACAAAAGCTAATAAGCTTGCTAAGCTTATTGCCAGAATGGTGGATACCCAGAATAATGTTTCTTGAGCTCTTCTGAAGTTGTTTTAGTTATGGACTTGTTTTGCTGCCACGTTTATTTGAACTGGTGGCCAATTTAGATGCCAGCGTATGTAATATGCTGCTTTGTTCGCTATATTTGCCTTGTTTGTGAACTTTGATGCCCAGTGGATGTAATATGTGTAATAGCTATAATAGCCTAGCGTTAGTTGCTTGCTTATTTATTTCCTTTTTGTCTTGTTTAGTTGTTTGCTTGTAGTCACTACAGTTCTTTTTCCACGTTTTTCTAGTGGCCACAATAACCTATTTTTTATAAATAGGCCACAATAACCATGGCAACACATGGAGTGTTGTAACCATGGTCCTGCTACCTGCTGTAGTGACCATAGGCCTCCTACAGGCCGTAGGATCCATGGGCCTTCTACGGGCCGTAGGATCCTTGGGCCTTCTATGGGCCGTATGATCCATGGGCCTTCTACGGGCCGTAGGATCCATGGGCCTTCTACGGGCCGTCTAATCAATAGGCCTTCTATGGGCCGTATAATCATTTCGCCAAACATGGGCCATACAATTCGTGGACCAATAACGGTCCGCAAAATGGGCCGTAAACGTGCTAGAGTGGAAATCGTCTGTTTATGGCCCGAACATAACGGACCATTAATAGGTCGTATTTGATGATGCTATGAAAATAGCCCAATGGGTTAACGGGCCACAAACGGGCCGACTGTAACCATAGGCTTAATTTGGCCCATAAACAGAATATGCAAGTAACGGACCTAACTAACCGAATTCTAGAAATGAGCCCAAGAATAAATGGGCCCTTAGAAGGTCGAAAGTTAACACGGGATGGAAACGACCGACAGAATAATGGGCCATTAATGGGTATAAAGCGTCACACTATTCATTATGGGCCAGTTTCATCTCGGGCCTTTTAGTAGGCCCAGAGTTACAAAGGGCCTCCTATGGGCCAAAAGATGTCATGGGCCATACATGGGCCGGAAGTTACAATGAGCTGGAATCATATTGGATAGTCCAGATGACGCTACTGGGCCAAATTCTGGTAGGCCATGATGGGCCGTGAGTTAGCGAGCTGTAAATGTGCTATATGCGAACATGCCGTTAACAGGCTTTCCGTGGGCCGGCCTGCTACCTTTTGACCAAGTCAAACGGGCTGGCCTTTTCATTGGAATGGGCCTTTGTTGGGTCGTGCCACATGTCGACGTATCATAGGCGTCTTCGGTCCAATTAGTGGATGACATCTGTCCCAATGGTGAGCTGACATGTGGTTCCTCTGGCCATTGAGAATTTTACACGTGGAAAATCCCCATTGGTCCGGGCTATTAACGGGTTATTGGATCCAAACCGGAACCCGATAGCTTAACGGTGAGCGGAAAGACGAGGCGACATGTCGCTAGAAGGAGACGAAGGTGTCGGTGCCATCATACTCCGACCTAATGCCCTGTCACCCACCTTCTCCGTCTTCCCTCGTTTTTTCTCCATCACCATCACTCCAGGGAGACGCCGGGCCCCCAGCCCGACACCTTCCCCGGAGAAGCGGCCAACGGCCAAGACGGCCAGGGGACTCGGGGTGTGGCCCACCCCACCTTGGCGGGTAGGAAGGCACCCCTTTCTTTAACATCGGCACTGGTTCCGTTGGAAGGGGCAGTGCTGGGATTACCAATGACCTCGGGCCCTGCATCTCGGACGGGCATCGGAGGCTCCAAGAACTTGGTCGCTAGGCCGACGGGCTAAATTGGCACGTGGATAGATCCTACACACCCTAAACGGCCGGCGGAGGCAGAGGAGACAAGCATTCCACCACAATGGGAATGCTTGATATCTCATGCACCACTGACAGCTCGCCCACCGCACCTCCTCTAGACCTAGACCATACTCACTCCCCAAGCATCGGCACGAGCATTTGGCGTCACGGAGCATAAGCTATGGCACGGGGCCTAGCCCTGGGCTCTCCCTTTCGGCATGATCAGTAGAAAGCAAAGGATGGAGGAGGAGGGATGTGAGGATGAATACCTCCGCTCCTCCCCGCCCCTCCAAGATGAGATAGAGAGACAACCACTATGGGAAAAACCTCCCTTGCCGGGCAGGCAAGCCTGGCAAGGTTGAGGTTACCCCGGAAGCAAGCCTCCAAGATCACCCCGACAGCCATGCCGAGGCTCGCAGAGGCAAACCACTCCACCACACCACCTCACAGCGATGCACGTCGTCGATCAGTGCGGTGTCAAGCTCCTAAGTGACTAAGTGCCTGCTTCCTGCCACATGACGGCCACTTCCTACCGAAATACCTCCAAATGACATCCATCCTGAGACGTGTCAAGCAAGCAGGCACGAAGCTGGCAAAGCAGCCCGACAAGGCCTGCTGGGCATGCTGTGATGTGACACTGAGCGGCGCATTTAATGCACTCTGTTAGCCTACAGAGTTATGTATGATAGCACTGTTTGCTAACTAATCAGTATGTAAAGACTGATTTGCCGCTTTGGTGACCCCTTCATCTATAAAAGGAGGCCCATGGCAACCATAGAAAGGATTCGGACCCTCACACATTCATACGCGTGTAGCCACTCTCGCCCCAAGGCAACCCTGCCTGGCAAGAGCGCCACGTTTTACACCATGATCCACCATCAATCCAGCAAAGCATGAGTAGGTTTTTACGCCTCATGGTGGCCCGAACTTGGGTAAAAACTGCTCATGTGATCTCTGCTGTGCTATGTTACGCTTCTCCGCTCTTTGTGCAACATGCCCATCCCCCCGCCGAACCAAAAGGGGATCATGGCCCCATAGGTGGCCGTGGTATCCCACGACATGCATGATGAAGTATTATGGAGGGCACAAACCATCACAACATTTTGTGCAGTTCCCATTGAAATCAATCTGAGCATCCCTAGTTGCATAAATACAAAAAAGTGATTAGTATGAACCAAAATGTACTATGAATTTATACTTTAAATATTCACATACATGATCCATGCAGAGCACAGTTTTAAGCGAATGGAACCTACCAGAAAGAATCCTAAAACAACATTGTATTGGCCATCACAGGAACAAAGATGGAGATCTGTGAGTACTTCTGAGCTGAAGTTAGTTTGTTCTTGTGGGTAGTAATGTAACCATCCTTCAACTTCTCCCTTATGATAGGAAGAGACTGGGCTTCTTTATCCTGGCATAATCGAAACTAGGCACTTCACATACTCCATATTATTCTTCAGAGGAGGAGGATCCTGTTGTACAAAGACAAGAGAACAATTAAATGCTAGCATCCATATTTGCTCGACAAAAATAAAAGGAATTATTTAAAACAACCACTACATTAACAATGGGAGTAACTGATGAAATGTATAGTCACAAAGAGATGCATCCTCATTATCCTCAGAGGAAATGATATGATACCAAAGACAACAGCTCAACTTGAACTATATTATTACTTCATTTTATCAGTGCCTATAACGGCGGCAAACCAGTGCCTCATTTTATTAGCAGCCTTACATTAACATGCGAAAACAATACCACATTCTCATGAAAGTAGCTAAACAGTGGCACAACACCAATAGAGATGACCAAGATCAATCATATGGATGAAAATCGTGGGCCGGTACCAACCTTTGTCGGAAGGCTTATTGTGTAGAGCTGATGGATGAAGCACTTCTCGGGATCCATCCATTATTATCTACTGTGGTTGCCATACTTACTATATACCCCTCAATAAATTTAATATTTCCAACATCTTCAAACAAGATCCCCGTTTGCACAACTAGATATAATTACATATTACATTAAGAGTGTCATCAAATCATAGTGGCAAAACAATTGCTCGTTCCAGCCGTAGCAACAAATTAGGATGCAAAACTATATCATTACTTGTGTCATCATAGTTCCAGTGCTTCATTACAACACCGGTAGTTGATTTTTGTTCTTCTTCTTGTTGTTCTTCCCCTACATCACTTGGTTCAATAACAGATAAGCTTCGCATTCAATGTGAGATTTGGCATGTTAATTAGGGAGAACAAGTATAGCACTAAACAACAACATTAATTTTTTGATGACAGTAGCAAAACAGAGGCCAACAGTATTGGCCTTCTTCCACACTTCACAACTCACATGAAGAAGAACTTAAACAAATTTGCCAACACGGATAGGAAGTCTGATATCCTCTTGTGCACTTCCACTAAGATCAAGCAATCAAGCGACGTTGTCGGTGTGACATTTTAGCTGAACTACAAAAAACACTCTTAAAACAAAGTGTTTTGTGTAGCGCAACAAAAGGTCGCAATAGCAACGAGGTGAAGTAGATAACCCTGTTCACACAGTGATGCTAAGGAAATAATTGTTGGTCAATAATGATGGATGACATAGAAGCCCACAAAAAGAAGCATCTAACTTATCTAAATGGGAAAGAAAGCAAGATAGTGGCATTACTCAAACAGTGGCATTGATTCATATTAACAGAGAGATTATATTAATAATAAAATTTGTTAAACATGTAATTATATTATAACTGTGGCATTGCTTCAATTTCCAACGCCATTATTAGATTAACAACGGCTCAAGAGTTCTATCGGATAGTTGACACCAGCACGACCACTGGTACAATGAGGTGCTATATAAACGGTTTTTAACCCCTTTTCACGATGACATTTTGAACCATCACCGAGTGAGTGCGTGGGATAGGGGGGGTCCTTCCCACACGACCCAGAAACCGTCAGGGATAGGCCCTCCGGTCACACACACTGGGTAAAATGAGATCGTGTGCGACGGGCGAACGATCAAATAAAATTATACATGCCCAATCGGTTCCGGTCGTAAGTACATCCCACACAGTCAGTCTCGGACAGATGTTTCCATTTGTTATGTACATTCAACATAGTCAATACAAGGAATACGTTTCTGTTCTTATGTACATCTCACACAGTCAATCCAAGAAGTACATTTTCGTTTGTATGTACATCCCACACAATCAATCCAGAGAAAACGTTTCCGTTCTTATATACAGCCCACCCATTTTTATGTATAGCCTCGTGTGTGATAGGTGTAACTATCACACACACTCTGCCTCAGTTAACCGTTTGCTTTTATTCAACTACATCACATGGTTTTATGAAGAAAACTGTATGGCATTGGGCTAACCATGACAACCGCTTTTACTGCTAGAACCGTTTGCAAAGTTCCATGACCAATTTAGCAGGTTTATTAGTTTACAATTAATAATTCTAGTATTACGAAAATTCGCATTTCATATCGAACAACTGTTTGCCAATTTCATATCAGGCACATAAATATATTTTAACATCACAATACGATAGCTACCTTAAAACAACACAGTATAGCATATAGCTAGTTCACCTTCATAAGAACAATATTATAACATTATATTCATTTCCCTAATCGAGATCATCCAGGCTCGTCTTATCCACCTCTGCTTTCAGTTCAGTAAGAAACTATTTTGCACTGACCAACTAGGAAAGTGCCTCCTCCTTCGCGAACACTATCGTAGCAAAGTATAATTTAAAAAATCTGAGCTCATTCTCCAGAGCTTTGCTAGGCACATCTTCAAAGACTGAGGCCACTCTTGATCAACTCACTTACGGTAAGAATACTTCCGTTCATCCTATAATATTTAAAACTAGATTAGTAACAATTGTAGGGGAAATGGGTTTCTAGCAACAAAGAAAATCACCAAATACATATTTTGAAAAACTAAAGAAGCAGGTTAATTATGACATATCTTCTCAAAAAGATCAATGTGCAAATGAATTAATTGCTACTGAAACAACAACCAAATTCAAAAACATCAGAAGCTATAATTAACTACAACAACGCTACAAGTTCTTAGTCATGTACTATAAATAACAAATTGAAAATTTTATGAGGAAGCCAAATATAACTGCAACAGCATAGCGACATTGTTTGGATGACATCAAATTGATACTAATAGGTGTGTACATGCACAAATTTAGTAACATAGAACTAATATCACTGAGGCCGTCCACTATGTATGCCAAAACCGGTGTTAAGACAACTGTTGCTATATTTGGCACCGGTGCCCTGCACTGGCGTGCCGATGGAGCGGACAAAAATCAGGTAACCGTTCTCTGGAGCACCTAGTTGCTTTGATGCCCTGTTCCTTCGTGCCATAAAGATTTAGTATTTTACTTCTTGGCTGCTCGTATGTGTGGACCAAAGTTGGCTGCACAAACTGTTGAAGTGGTGCCAAATAATTTTCTAATGGCACTGCTGATGAGATGGCAACATTTTTAGATACTATGTACAAACTGTGACATTGTCTTAACATCCATAATAACATAGCATAGGGACAATGTCTGAATCACATCTATCAAATGATTTGTAAAAGCGAAAGTGGGGCTAACCTTCTCTGCACATGCCAGAAACTTCCTCCCACTGTTGATGACCCACAAGTATATGGGATCAATTGTAGCCTTTTCGATAAGTAAGAGTGTCGAATCCAACGAAGAGCAGAAGGAAACGACAAGTGGTTTTCAGCAAGGTAATGTCTGCAAGTGCTGAAATTGTAAGTAGCAGAGTAGTTTGATAGCAAGATAATTTGTAACGAGCAAGTGACGGTAAAGGTAACAAAAGTGCAGCAAGGTAGCCCAATCCTTTTGAGGCAAAGGACAGGCCAAAATGGTCTCTTATAATAAGCAAAGCATTCTTGAGGGTACACGGGAATTTCATCGAGTCACTTTCATCATGTTGATTCGATTCGTGTTCGCTACTTTGATAGTTTGATATGTGGGTGGACCAGTGCTTAGGTGGCGCTCTTACTTGAACAAGCCTCCTACTTATGATTAACCCCCTTGCAAGCATCCAAAACTATGAGAAAAGTATTAAGAATAAATTCTAACCACAACATTAAACTTTTGGATCCAATCTCTCCCTTCCGGAATAGCGCATAAACTAGGGTTTAAGCTTATGTCACTCTCGCAACCCATCATCTAATAACTACTCGACAATGCATTCCCTTAGGCCCAAATATGGTGAAGTGTCGTGTAGTCGACGTTCACATGACACCACTAAGGGAATCACAACATACACACTATCAAAATATCGAACAGATATCAAGTTCACATGATTACTTGCAACAAGATTTCTCCCGTGACCTCAAGAACAAAAGTAACTACTCACAAATGATAATCATGCTCAAGATCAGAGGGGTATTAAATAGAATATTAGATCTGAACATATAATCTTCCACCAAATAAACCATATAGTAATCAACTACAAGATGTAATCAACAATACTAGTCACCCACAAGCACCAATCTATAGTTCCGGTACACATATTGAACAAAAGAGATGAACTAGGGTTTGAGAGGAGATGGTGTTGTTGAAGATATTGATGGAGATTTCCCTCCCCAAGATGGGAGAATTGTTGGTGATGATGATGACAATGATTTCCCCCTCCGGAAGGGAAGTTCCCCCGGCAGAATCGCTCTGCCGGAGGGCAAAAGTGCTCCTGCCCAACTTCCGCCTCAAGACGGCGGTGCTCCATCCCGAAAGTCATCTCCTTATTTTTTTTCTAGGTCAAAATGACTTATATATCATAAGATGGGCACCAGAGGTGGGTTGGGCTGAGCACAACCCACCAGAGCACGCCTCGGGGGCCAGGCGCGCCCTGGTGTCTTGTGCTCACCAGGTGGCCCCCCTCCAGTGGTTATTTGCTCCAGTATTTCTTATTTATTTCACAAAAAATCCTCATGAAGTTTGAACTCACTTGGAGTAGTGCAGAATAGGTAGCCTTACGTAGCTTTTTTGGGTCCAGATTTCCAGCTGACGGAATTCTCCCTCTTTGTGTGTACCTTGCATATTATGAGGGAAAAGGCATTAGAATTACTCCAAAATGCATTATTATGCATAAAACATTATAAATAACAGTAGGTAAACATGATGCAAAATGGACGTATCAACTGTCCACAGATTCAAACACAACTAACTTCACGCATGGAGATTCATGGTCACAATGAGCAGGCAGATCTTCAGCCACCCCACTCCATTCGTTGCAACTGATGGTCCTATGGAGCTACAAGAGAAAGAAATGACTCAAATCAACCCTCGGGTTAAAATCATTCATTCCAAGTCATGACCCATGAGAGAGAAGATAGGCATACCCGGGTGGTGGGAGATTCGAGTCGGAGGAGGAACCGCTAGAGAGGTCATTAAAGAAGACCATGGAGACCCCAGCGGTAGGGTGCGAGACGGCGAGAGCGAGAAAGCAAGCGAGGAAGTTGCTATAGCTTCGTAAGTAAGGAGGTAACATGGGAAATGTGACTTGTGGTCGGGAAGAAAAAGGGGGGTAGATATTTCGGCGATAGGCCAAAAAATTTGAAATGTGGAGGGAAACTTTGCTCGCCATGCCGCCGGACACCATTCACTTTGAATGATTGTGTGCATCCCAAACGATTCTTTCGCTTTACACGCATGGGATGATTTTGATTATTAAAATTTTGGTGGAAATTTCCCTAGGTATTGTCCTCATCCACGTCATTGCATAATTTAACATCACTTGCTAATTTGGGCACACAAAAGAGCGTATAACACACATACCACACTTACAGAATCGAGCAATTTTAGTAATTAAATAGAGCCAGTTGACCTAAATATCGCTCTAACAAAAGATCAGCATTAAAAACAAAGCCTAAGTATGCATAATATTAACAAAGCCGTCGCCACGCCGGCCTATGCATGGCCGGTGTGAGATGTGATGTCGATGAATTGTCCTGGTGACATGCCCCCGTTGGTGGACTCCGCGTCCCCCTACTGAAGTCAACATCGTCCTCGTCCTTGGTGCCACCCTCAAGGTTGTAATACTCATAGTAGTGGATGCGCCAGCGCTCGTGTTGGTACTCCACTGCCGAATCATCGACGGGCAGAGTCTTCCCTGCCTCGACCTCGGCCACGCGCAACTCCTCCTCCCGGCTGTGACGACCCGAGATCGACGCTCCGAACGCCTTCCATGTTTGTGTGACCGCCGTGTGTTTTATTTGTTTATTGCATTCATCATGTCATCATCTGCATTGCATCGACACTCCGTTGTCGTCATTGTTTTCATAAAACTTGCATCCGCTAGTAGTTGTCGCTTCTTGTCTCGGTTGACCTTCTCTCAGATCAACCGGACCGCTCTCTTCTCTCTCTTTTCTGAGTTCATCAAACTCCTCACCTTCGTTGACCGTTCTGAGACCAACCGGGTTTTCGATTCCCTCTTGTCAAACCGTCTAATCCTTCTTTGCATAGTGCATTGAACCACTTCGCAACCATGTCCGAAACTTCTCCGAACCCTAGCCTATTTATTCTCGACCGCTCGATTACGATCAGACGGACCGAATACCCCCCTAACCTAATCCACCAGCATATATAACCGGGCAACCCAAAAATCTAGGGAAGTTGTCCCATCCTTCCTCCTTGCCGCCGCCACGCTCCAGCTCCCACCTTGGGATCCATACCGATCCACCTAGCCCCTCCTTCGATTGCCCCAACCGACTAACCCCCACCTGATTCCTTCGCCTCCAAGCCCCGTCACCTCCGGCTTCACCCAAGCATGCCTCCATGCCCGAGCAGGAGCTCCCTTGCTTGTACCCATCTCCTGCATCGTCGGACCAGCAGCTCCATCGCGCCTCTATTTTCCTTCTGCCCCATCTCTCTGCTGTTTTGATTTGTTCCTCCCTCGTCTCACATCTCTCTCTCTCTCTCTCTCTATTACAGCAAGGCCGCCAAGGCCATGGGGCTCCACCCGACGCCAAGCCACCTCCTTAGCCCTATAGCCTCCTCCCCTCGCGCACCCGAGCTCGTGGATGCCCGGCGCCCCACCTGCTTCACCGGACCCGGACGCCGCCGTTCCCATTTGTCGCCTGCTCCTCCTCGCCCTGCAGCCACCGCATCAGCTGCTCAAGGGCAAGCCATGGCGCCCCTCATACCTCCACCAGCGCCGTCACTCGAAGGTCACCGAATCCGTCTCTAGATGACTCCTTCAACCTAATCCGCGACCCGAGCGAGCTCTAGCCAATGAGCCCGCCTCCCCGTGCTCCTTCACCTCCCTGGTCGTTCGAGGACCGGCGCCGCTGTCGGTGACCACGAGGCAGGAGACCGCCATGGATGGCCGCACAAGTCCGCCTTCCAGTGTCCATGTCGCCGCCCTGCCAATCAAGTCCCCCTGTCGGAGCCCCGTGCATCTCCCTGTTCCTTCTCCTGGAATGAGGCGACGAACAGCGCAGCCAGGAGCGTTCGCGCTGACTGCCAGGGTGGCTCGCCGGGTCCTAGCTCCAGCAACCGCGCCACATCTCCAGCCCAGATCTGCTACCTCTCCACCCACTGGGCTCAGCCCATGGTGATTAGCCCAGTCCGCCCAGCAGTTTCGGCATGTATTTTTTTTTCCATGTCTGCGAATTGTCCAATTATTCAGAGAATTACAGATTTGCATAAAAGCCCTTGCACATCATGCATTTAATATCTCATTAACCATGCATCATATGTAAAAACTTCAAATATGTAAAATGCTTAGAATTTTATCTAGTTATATAATATGCCACATTCATCCATGTTAAAATGTTCAACTTGTTGTTTGTTTAAATTTGAATAAATAACTTGCTAAAATGGTTTATTTCATAGCTAAATAACCGTAGCTCCAAAATTAATAAACTTTATATGTAAAAGGCGTAGAAAAATGCATAGATTAACTTGGTGCACTTTATTTTGATGTTTAACAATATTAAAAAATGGTTTAGGGCATAACAGTACCAACTTTGAAATATGCATATGGGGATTTACCAGAATTGTTGTTCGATGTTCCGGCCTCATTCGAACTTGCCTAAATAGTTAGTTTAATTATGCTTCATCTCTTGCCATGTTTAACAACATTTAATATTGTTGGGTAGATAAACAAGAGTGAACTAAATACTTGCATGTGGTGTTTCTTCAATATGTAACTCGTTGCATATTGAGCTCCACTTAATTTGTAGTATTGTTTGATGCTCTTTGACATGCCATGCCTCATTAAACCGGACATGCATCATACTTGACTGTGCATCATGCCATGCTTATGCTTGTTGGTTTACCATGGTGTTTGCTTCTTTCCGGTTGTGCTTCTCCTTGACAGTTCCGGTTATGTTCCGATTGTGAGGATCCGTTTGACTACGTTGGTTTGTCTACTTCATGGGCTCGATCTTCTTCCTAGCGGGATTTCAGGCAAGATGACCGTCACCTTGGATCTCACTACTATATTTGCTATGCTAGTTGTCTCGATGCTATCGCTATGTCGCGCTACCTACCACTTGTTTATCAAGCCTCCCAAATTGCCATGATATCCCCTAACCTTTTCACCCTTCCTAGCAAATCGTTGTTTGGCTATGTTACCGCTTTGCTCAGCCCTTCTTATAGCGTTGCTATTTGCAGGTGCAGTTGCAAGTTGTTCCATGTTGGGACATGGATATCATGTGATATCATAGTATCTCTTATTTAATTAACACATCTATATACTTGGTAAAGGGTGGAAGGCTCGGCCTTCTGCCTGGTGTTTTGTTCCACCCTTGCCACCCTAGTTTCCGTCATACCGGTGTTATGTTCCTTGATTTTGCGTCCCTAACATGATGAGGGGTATGGGACCCTCTTGATAGTTCACTTTGAATAAAACTCTTCCAGCAAGGCCCAACATTGGTTTAACCATTCGCTTAATAACAACTAAAACTTGCATAGGGACTTGCCAACCCCCGTGGATTTTTAATCAACCCCCACCCCCCCGGGCCAGTGCTCCTCTGAGTGTTGGTCCAAACTGAGTAGTCTGCGGGGCCACCTCAGGGAAACTCAAGCGTTGGTTTTACTCGTAGGATGTCTCATCCGGTGTGCCCTGAGAACAAGATATGTGCAGCTCCTATCGGGATTTGTCGGCACATTCGAGCGGTCTTGCCGGTTTAGTTTTACCATTGTCAAAATGTCTTGTGCACCGGGATTCCGAGTCTGATCGAGTGTCCCGCGATGGAGGATTGTCTCAGCGGATCGTGAGCTTGTCATGGGCTAAGTTGGGACACCCCTGCATGATTTAAACTTTCGAGAGCCATGCCCAAGGTTATGTGCGAGATGAGAATTTGTTAATATCAGGTTGTAGAGGACTTGAATTAAACTCATTTAAAATACACCAACCATGTGCTTAACCATGACTAACTCTTTTCGGGTGCGTTTGAGAAGAGAACACGGTTGGGTAATGTTTGAACGTAAGTACTTCAGGATCACTTCTTGATCATTACTAGTTTGCGACTATTTGCGTAGCTTCTCATCTTACTCTTGTACTCGTAAGTTAGCCACCATACATTGCTTAGTGCTGCTGCAACCTCACCACTTTACCCCTTCCTTACCCATTAAGCTTTGCTGGTCTTGATACCCATGGTAATGGGATTGCTGAGTCCTCGTGGCTCACAGATTACTACAACAACAGTTGCAGGTACATGCAATGCGATGGTCTAACGCAAGTGCGATGCTTGTTTGTTTGGAGATCTCCTTCTTCGATAAAGGGATAGGTTCCGGGTCGGAGGGGGGGAACCTGGGATTAGTAGGGTGGATGTCGTTCTTCTTTTTTGTCTGATATAATCTGTAGTCGGATCCTGCTCTTCTGTATGATTGTTGCCATGTATTGATGTATTGTTGTATGAATGATGCAACTTGAGGTGGGTGTAAGCCTTTATCTTGTATTCTCACCTATTCAGTACATGGTATGTTGTAATGATATCCACCTTGCTATGCGCTCATCACGTGATTGGGATCGAATCACATCTTGGGCGTTACACTAGCGCTCCTCGATCTCCGCCGCCTCCTGCATCTCCAACTCCTGCTCAGCGATCTCATGAGGAAGCAGGTGCTCCATGGCCACCGCCGCCTTTTCGGACGTGGGTTGCAAGCTGGATTCCGAGGTGGCCTGGAATATCTTGGTGTGTGCGTCCTCGATCTTGGCATGGATGGCCTCGACCCGGGCAAGGGTGACATCAGCGGCACGGACGACAGCTCGAGCGCTCTCGGCGTTTGCAGCCACCGTCAGAGCAGCTGCTGCAGCCATCTCGCCTGCCACAGCTGCCCTGTCGGGTGCCAAAGACGCCCTCTCGGCGGATGCATCCGCGCTCAATGCGGATGCAACGACACTCTCGGCGTAGGCGGCGGTGCTCGGGGAGGATGCGGCCACCGTACGGGCCGTCACAAAGAGTTTCCACAGCGTCATCTTTGCAAGAAGGGGTTGCGGGAATGGGGATCGGGATTCGTGGATTCAGGGTTTCCGGCACTGGAACAGACGAGTCAGCGAAGCTTAAGGAGGAAGACTTAAATAGACCCATGAATTTTCATCGCAAATGATTTCTACAAAAAAACTGTGTGTGATGTTGTGGATATTTTTTTTATTTGCTGTGAAAGAAGAATTTGGAGTAAAGTGGCAACCGATGGTGTTTTAAATGTACGAGAAAATTTCTAGTACTAGTACAACTATCATGTCAAAATTTGGAAAATTTCAAGGGTCATTGGAGCTTTTAAGACATTTAAGTGATTTTCAAGCCATTTAATGACTGTAAATCAAATTTGAACTACATGTACATGCAACAGCTAACCATAATGGGTTGAAAAGTCATTTTTGTGTACTTATGTGCGTGTTAATTCCATGTGCAGTAAATTGGAAGGAATTTTCAAACATATTGGTCTCACGGCTATGACACAAAGCATGGAGTGCCATGACATTTAAATTCCAAAAATTTAAAAAAAGATCAGAAATACATGACACCTTGCTTGATGTGATGTCATGCCACTAAGACGATATGGTAAAAAAGTTGGCATGTTTGGCAAAACTTTGGACACACACCCCTCACAAACCGGAGCAACTCAGTAGAAGGCTCGTGGTTCCGAGAGGGGACAATGCATGTTTGATGATGAACGGTCGATTGCTTCCTCTTACGGCCTTCAAAGATTTTCTACAGTTAACGTGCACTAATACAACTGTCATTTGAAAATTTGAAAAATTCTAGGGGTCATTTCACCATTGAAAGACTTTAAAGACATTTAAGTGATTTTCTAGCCATTTAATGACCGTAATTCAACTTAGAACTACATCTACATTCAACAGCTAACCATAACGGTTTCAAAAATCATATTTGTGTACTTGTGTGTGTGTTAATTCCATGTGTAGTAAATTGGAAGGAACTTATGAACATATTCATGTCATGGGCTGGGCACATGCATGGAGTGCCATGGCATTTAAATTCCAAAAATTAAAAAAAGATCAGAAACACATGAAACCTTGCTTGATGTAATGTCATGCCACCATGATGATGTGGTAAACAATTTGGCATGTTTGACGAAAGTTTAGACACACACCCATCACAAATCGGAGCAACTCACAAGAAGGCTCATGGTTCTGAGAGGGGACCATGCATGTTTGATGACGAACGGGCGATGCCTTCCTCTTACGGCCTTCAAAAAAATTCTATAGTGAACCTGCACTAATACAACGGTCATTTGAAAATCTGGAGAATTACATTGGTCATTTGACCTTTCAAAGACATTTAAGTGATTTTATAGCCATTTAATGACCGTAATTCAAATTTGAACTACATCTACATGCAACGGCTAACCATAACAGTTTGTAAATCATATTTGTGTACTTGTGTGCGAGTTAATTCCATGTGAAATAAGTTGGAAGGTATTTTCAAACATATTGGTGTCACACCCTGGACACATGCATGAAGTGCCATGCCATTGAAATTCCAAAATAAAAAATAATATCAAAATCACATGAAACCTTGCTTGACGTAATGTCATGCCACCAAGACGAAAGTTTGGATGCACACCCCTCACAATCCGGAGTAACTCACTAGAAGGCTCGTGGTTCCGAGAGGGAACAATGCATGTTTGATGATGAACGGGAGATAGATTCCTCTTATGACCTTCAAATTTTTTCTACAGTTAACGTGCACTAATACAACTGCCATGTGAAAATTTAGAAAATTTCAGGGGTCATTTGACCTTTTAAAGACATTTAAATGATTTTCTGACCATTTAATGACCGTAATTCAAAGTTGAACTATATCTACATGCAAGGGCTAACCATAACGGTTTTCAAAATCATATTTGTGTACTTGTGTGTGAGTTAATTCCATGTGCAGTAAATTGGAAGGAATTTTCAAACATATTGGTATCACGGCCTAGACACACGCATGGAGGGCCATGTCATTTAAATTCTAAAAAAATAAAAAAGATCAGAAACACATGACACCATGCTTGATGTAATGTCATGCCACCAAGATGATGTGGTAAAAATATTGGCCTGTTTGACGAAAGTTTGGACACACACCCCTCACAAATCGGAGCAACTCACTAGAAGACTCGTGATTCCAAGAGGGAACAATGCATGTTTGATGACGAACGGGAGATAGCTTCCTCTTATGGCCTTCAAATTTTTTTTCTACAGTTAATGTGCACTAATACAACTCTCATGTCAAAATTTGGAAAATTTTAGGGTCATTTGACCTTTTTAAGACATTAAGTGATTTTCTAGCCATTTAATGGTCGTAATCCAAATTTGAACTACATCTACATGCAGCGGCTAACCATAACGGTTTGAAAAATCATATTTGTGTACTTGTGTGCGAGTTAATTCCATGTGCAGTAAATTGGAATGAATTTTCAAACATATTGGTGTCATGGGTTGGACACATGCATGGAGTGCCATGGGATTTAAATTCCAAAAACATAAAAATTGATGAGACGATGTAAATATCTGGTGTTCAAAAAATAAAATGTAAAGATCTGGCAGGTCAATCGGACGCCACACGATTGGCACTCTATATCCCGCCTTGAGGTTTGGTAGGTGAGTGGCGCGGGTTATTAATTAGACATGGTTCTGTATTGGAAATCGTCAGCTATTAAGTGCACACATGGCTTTTGCTGCGGGAATTGTGTGTAATTCAAACTACAGTACTCGTAAATTCCGGTGACCGGCGTGTGTACTATTCCCGTCGATCTAGATTTCGGCCGCCAATAAAGACTACCTTGCTCACATCCTCCCGCCTGCATTCTCATCTACATCCTCCCCTCTCTCGTCCTCTACCTCTCAAATCTCTGCCATGGCGCCGCCGATCTGCCCACATGCCGACGAGGAGGCGCCGCCCCTTGAGGATGCTCAGTCAAAATGACTTAACAAAATAAAATGCATCCATGAGACCATGACCAGCAGCCCTTGCCTACGGTAGCTCTTGGCTTCGCCTGAACTCATGCAGGTGTTTGTCCAAGCGGTTAACACACTCATGGTACATCTGGAGTGCGGTCTCAAGCTCCAAGTTGGCTATTTCATCGGAGATCACTAGCTCGAGGATGCGATGGCCATGTTCCTCTACTACGCCCAGGTGGACACCTGGGCCAAGGAGGCGGTTGAGCCTAGCGACCAGCGCGTTGGCATCGAGCAGGCCGCGGACCAGGCGAACGGCGCGACCCATGCAAACGGTGTGGCGTGCATCTGGTGCAAGCACGATGCGGCCAGCCTCTGGTGCAAGTACGATGCAGATGGCCTCTACCCACTCCTGGCGAGGAATGTGGGTACTGACGGGACGTGTACCCAGCTACGACGCCCTGTCGACAGCAGGCATGTGCCGATGCATCCGCTCTTGCTGTGCGACGCGCCGCGCCTCTCGCTTTGCGGTGCTCCAACGATCTTGTTGTGCGGCGAGTCGCAGCCTATCGGCGCGGACGCGCCTAGCTTGCTCTGCGGCACGCCATCAATCTTGTTGTGCGGTGAGCTACAACCTCTTGGCGCTGACATGCCTATCTTGATCTGCGGTGCTGAAGCACCATGCACCAAGGGTTTTGCTCAACCCTGGCGATGAAGCGCAACACGACATCGTCCATCATGTTGTCGAGGAGCGCCTTGGCCTCGACGGGCCGTGGCGCCTTCTTGTTTTCCTCGTCAAGGAGGTTGATGGCAGTGACAGCGCTTTGGTGGGTTGGCATGCTTGGAAAAGATGGATGTGCTAGAGGTTGTGCTTGTTGCCACCGTGCATCGCATGCCCCCTAGGTTTATGTGCAATATCCCTGGGTGGCGGCGGGAAACCGGTGAGGAAATGGCGTGAAACGGTGGCGCATTCGTAAAATGCCATCAATTAATGGAAACTTAGCATAGAAGGAACAACGAGCTAGCACGACGCGTGCGGGCACATTGCTCGTCCAAGGCAATGATCCATATACTTGTGTGCCCAACAGAGCACACTATTCATAGTAAAGAATATTGTTCCATTTATCCTAGTAGAGCAGTGGTGACAAGCATCAGAATAAGTAGATGATGATCAGATACTGTTTATCCTAGTTAATTAAGCATGTAATAGTTTACTTTGGTGTGTGGAAATGTCATGTGTGTACTAGCCACCTATGTAATTGGATGTTTTCCGCGTATCACACACATCTTGTTTACATGAAACATTTCTATTCTCTTGGCTCAACACAAACATTTTATCGGAATGAACTATACGCCCTCCAATGCACACACCTTGATCTGGCTGAACCGTTTCTGTTGTGTTGCCTAATCGAAAACAGTTCATCCGAGTGAGCCGTATGTCATATATCACACACACCTTGATCTGGATGACTGTTTGTTTTGTGTTCCTAATCACAAACAGTTCATCCGAATGAACTGTATGCGACATATCGCACACACCTTCATATGGCTACCTGTTTTTGTTGTTCCACCTCATCACAAACAATTTATCTGAGTGAACTGTATGCCGTATATCACATGCTCCTTCATCTGGATGCCCGTTTCTTTTGTTCCGCCTCATCGCAAATACTTCATTGAACTGAACTATATGCCTTGCGTTGCCCATGCAACTAAAATTTGAACCGTGTTTTATGTATCTGCCACCGCAAAAGTTTTGCATCTTTTTTGTTGGTTTTTTTACATCACCGTTTCTGATTAATGCATCGCACACAATTTCGTCGAAAATCTCTGATTGTAGTATCGTGTTAGTAACATCCTGCAGTAGTGCATGTGCATCCACCAACGTATAAAGGGGTGATGCATAGTCTGTTGCAACAAACAACCAAGGAGCATATTTTTGTTGGTCCCATTTTTCTTTTTTCAGACACCTTTCCCAATGTGAGGGCAGCAAATCTAGTCCTGCTCAAACTCTATAGCCTTGTCCCCCACCCACAGAAAGATTAGTTCCTTATAGATGTGTGTACTGCATTTGTCATTGTTTTCCCTTTTCGACCAACCACTACAAAAAAATACACTTCCATGATGATACATGTTTGTCACAGTAGGTCACGTTTTCTGTCATGCATGTACATCTATGACGCTTTTATGACAGAATCAAGATAGTCATACTTGTGCTGTCGTAGAAGTGTTCCATGACATTACCAAAATTATCATCACGGAAGTGTCCACATCCATGATGATAAATCGCGCGTCATAGAAGTGCTTTCGTCAAGGGTGACCGGCATGTGGCATCGACCGTAACGGGTCGCCGTTAAGCTATCGGGTCCGGTTTTGGATCCGACAACACGTTAACAGCCCGGACCAATGGGGATTTTCCATGTGTAAAATTCTCATTGGCCGGAGGAAACACGTGTCGGCTCACCGTTGGGACAGATGTCATCCACTCACTGGAGAGGAGGCGCCTATGATACGTCGACACGTGGCATGGCCCAACAGAGATCCATTCCAGTGAAAAGGCCGGCCCGTTTGACTTGATCAAAAGATAGCGGGCCGGTCCTTGGAAAGCATGTTAACGGCTTGTTCGCACATAGCCCATTTACAACCCGCTAACCCAGGGCCCATTACGGCCTATCAGAATTAGGCCCAGTAGCGTCATCTGGGCTGTCCAATATGATTCCAACCCATTGTAACTTCTGGCCCATGTCTGGCCCATGACGTCTTTCGGCCCATAGGAGGCACTTTGTAACTCTTGGCCCATTAACGGACCGTGGTGAAACTGGCCCGTAATGAACACTATATCGCTTTATACCCATTAACGGCACATTATTCCACTGGGTCATTTCAAGCCCATGTTATCTTTCAGCCTTCTCAGAGCCCATTTGTTCTTAGGCTCATTTCCAGCATTCGGTTACTTACGGCCTGTTACTTGCCTTTTCTGATTATGGGCCAAATTCAGCCCATGGTTACAGTCGGCCCATTTGTGGCCCGTTAATCCGTTCGGCCGTTTTCATAGCGTCATCAAATACGGCCGATTAACGATGGCCCATTATGGTCGGCCCATGAACAAACATTTCCAACTCTAGCCCGTTCAAGGCCCATAATGTGGTTCATTGTTGACCCATGTTTAGCCGATCGATCATACGACCCGTAGAAGGGCCATTGATGCTACGGCCTGTAGAAGGCCCATTGTTTCTACGGCCCATAGAAGGCCCATTGTTTCTACGACCCGTAGGAGGCCCATGGTAACTACAGTAAATATTTATCCCATGGTTAGTGTGGCCTAGTTTTAAAAAATAGGTTATTGCGGCCATCGTTAAAAAATAGGTTATTGTGGCCTAGTTTTTAAAAAAGGAGTATGGACCATAGCTACGGAATTTAACCTGAGAATTGTTGCTCTTCTGCTTTAAACGTCGAGTTTCGGTTCGCTGTGGTGGCCTTCATGCTTTGGACACAGCAGTTGCTTTACAAACTGCTCGTGTGGGGGTACTCTGTGGTGGACATGGTGCTTTGTCAACTAGAAGTGGGTTACTATCCGCTGGGGTTGGGGTTAGATGGGTTGTAGCTGGTTCTCTGCCCAATGGTGTACGTGTGCAATCTGGAAGAGTCTCGATTATGTGTGGTGGGGCTAGTTTGTGGGCCAGTACAACCATGGTTCTATCTGCATCAATGGGTAGCATTGTCTTTTGTGAAGAATGGGTTTTTGCTCCCTTAAATACTACCATCACCCCCTCCAATTCAAATGGTTGATAAACAAGAAAAGAAGTTGAACATACAGACATTGTATGATAGACAGATGTGGTAATTCACATATATGTTGTCTAACCAAACATGACAACATGACACAATTTCACATATATGATGCCTAACTAAACAGGATAGCATGACACGGTTTCAGATATATGATGGACAACTTAAAATGATATAATGGCATAATTCAACATATGATGAGTATCTAAACATGATGACATGACAAAACTATATGATGTCTTTCTAAAATAGGTTGGGATGAAATAATTCACATAAATGTTGTCTAAGTATACAGGATGGCATGATATAATTGACATAATTGATTCATATACTAAGCAGCTGGCACTCACATGTATGATCTCTAAACTAAGCAGATGGAATTCAATATTGTGCATATGATGTCTAAACTAAGCAATGCAAGACACACCATATGCATGATATGAGAAATATTAACATTGCAACTTAGAGCATACACCTCAGGTGGGATATATGACTAGTCATCTGTCTCTGAATCCTCCTCTGAGGAGCTCCCTGCAACCATCGAGATATATGCTTCAACAGGTACCATTGCCTGCTCTGAAGATCTTGTTTTCACTCCTGATTTTTCCATAACCGGCTTAAATGGCTGATACACATGAAGAGTAGTTCAATATACAAAGATTGTCGACAAATGGAATACATCATGAAAAAAAGA
Organism: Triticum urartu; assembly: GCF_003073215.2. Lineage (NCBI taxonomy): Eukaryota > Viridiplantae > Streptophyta > Magnoliopsida > Poales > Poaceae > Triticum > Triticum urartu. The sequence goes on from NC_053023.1 coordinate 275,822,527, forward strand.
TGGCATGAGATAATTCACATATATGATGCCTGGCTAGATGGTGCTGCATAATTCACCTATATGACGGGCTGAAAAACATGGCATTGCATAATTCAGATATCTGATATAGAAAGCAAACACGAGGCGTTCACACAAAGCATGTCTAATCTAAGCAGATGGCATGTCAATGCAAGACACCATATGCATGAAATGAGCAATATAACCCTGCCAAGTTAGAGCATGCACCTTGGGGGAGGGGGATACGACTGGTCATCTGTCTCTGAATCCTCCTCTGAGGAGCTATTTGTTACCAGCAAGAAATCTGCATCGATAGGTAGCACTGACTGCTCAGAAGACCCTGTTTTCACTCCAGATTTTCCCATGACCGACTCGAATGGCTGATGCACAGGAAGAGTAGATGAATGTATAAACATTGTTGACAAATGGAATACATTATAAAAAAAATATGGCACGATACAATTCACATATACGATGACTGGCTAAACAGGATGGCATTGCATGATTCACGTATATGATGCCTGGCTAAAGAAGATGGCATTGCATAATTCTCATATACTCCCTCCATTCCTGAATGTTTGTCTTTTTAGAGATTTCAAATGGACTACCACATAGGAATGTATATAGACATATTTTAGAGTGTAGATTCACTCATTTTGCTCTGTATGTAGTCACTTGTTGGAATCTCTAAAAAGATAAATATTTAGGAACGGTGGGAGTATGTTATAGAAACCAAACAAGTGGCATTCACACCAAGCAAATCCAAACTAAGCTGATGATATATAAGATGTATAACATAAGCAATGTGAGGCGCCATATGCATGATATGACTAACATCAGCATGTCAGGTTAGAGCAAACACCTCAGGTAGTAAATAGGAGTGGTCGGCTCCCTCTTAATCCCCATATGAACAGTTATCTTCTTCTGGAATACAATCTGGAATGGCGGGAGGGGGCACTTTGCCCACCATGGAGCGACGTCTGCATGACAATATATTCCCACGCAACGGTCTTCTCTTTTTTCTACATGTTCAGTACGATTGTGTACAATAAATGACATGCATAATAAAAAATCAGATAGATTTTGTAAGGCCTAAGGGGTGCATGCAGAAATCAAGACTGATGGTAGCAAACGAGTGGATAGGTCCAAAACTATTGATAGCAGGTAGATTATAGCTTCAGTTTAAAAACACAGACAATAGATCATCTACTGTTTGTTGCCCACCCAACATGAACCACATAGAAGACCCTAGATGAACGAGATAGTAGACAGATACTATTCGTTGCTTCCTCGGTATGAGACCTACGGGCATTTTAAAACTCAAGTTTGAACGAAAAAGTAGCTGGTAATAATAACCGATGTATAAGGTAAGCAAATACGAAAGACTGCGACCTCTCTTCCGGAACTATGTAGTCCTCAGGTTCATCTACTCAGTTGATAATGGTAATGCAGTTGCTGTGGCTGCCAGCAACGGGGAAGATGATCTGAGATGGCAAAAGGAAGTCTGTAGGGGGAATCTCTACTACAGTGAACGGTTCCGTCGATGGTGCACCTCAGGTAGAATGGATGATGGCATGGCAGGAGCAGGACATAACACACAGAGTTTTCTTTAACGCCTATCTGAAAATGAAGTAAATCTGTAAGGGCTCCATAGAATTGGAGGATTCTATAAATGCAGGGATAGGGAAAACACAGGAATATTATAGGAATGCACGTGCAAAACACAACATTTGGAAACATAGGATTTCTTTCAACTTGGGTGTTTGGTTCACATGAATTGGAAGAACATAGGAATGGATAAACATGGTCAAATTAAAGTCAAACCATGTGAAAATGAAAAAAATAAGAATCTTATTATGCTAGTAATGCAATTAGTCCTGTTCTTCATGCATATTAATTTGAAAAGGACGTCCAAGTGGATATTAAAATTCCTATGTTTTTTCTTTGAAAGAGACACCAAAGGAAAAAAAATCCTCCAGTTTTGCTTTGCTCCACTCCTTCTAACCAAATGCACGAATAGTAGTACCATAGTAGTTCCATAGCAAAGGATCCCTGAGGGATCGACAGGAATGCAAAGTAACAAAGTGATGCAACGTGTGTACAACCTCTTTGGCATAGCCTTGTCGACCTCTACATCATTGGGTTGGACGTGGAGGATGGTGATGCTGGTGTGACTGTCGGAGGCGGGGAAGAAGATCTGAGGCCTCTGGAAACGGCGCCTAGGGTACTGCTCTGCTGTGATGGACGGTTCTATCGTTGGAGCAGCTCCAATGAGGTTTACGGCGGCGAGGCTGAAGCAGGGCAAGACATACAACGTTAATCTAAAGTGGGACTCTAATATCATCTACAATAGATGATGTAAAATACATCACCAAGAAGTGCTAGATGTAAAACGCATCAGCTGCACCACGGCCGCTCCGACAGATGTTGTAAATAGTATTCACTCTGAACTTAACTAAAGAAACTGAACTTTACAATCAAAAATGAATTTTACTGTCGAAAGTGATTGAACTAGTAGCAAAGCATTGCAATAGATGTTTAGGGCATTCGAGAACTAGTAGCAGAGAAGCAGTGATCTAAATTAGCAGACGCTCGAGCAGGGAACGCACTCGTAGAGAGCAAGTCATGCAGCAGCACCACGAGCGAGGGCTAAAGCAGCAACTCCTGTACCTGCTGGAGGTCGTGCAGCAGCAGCAGTAGCGCGAGCGACAGCAAGAGTAGAGCAGCAACACGAACGAGAGCAAGAGCAGAGCAGCAGCGTGATTGACAGCAATAGAAGAGCAGAGCAGTAGCATGAACGAAAGCAAGAGCAGTGCAGCAGCGTGACCGACAGCAAGAACAGAGCCGCCACACGAGCGAGAGCCGAAGTAGCAGCAGTAGCAGCAGCAGCGCGAGCGAGAGCCAGAGCAGCTGAAGCTAGTGCCGGTGTGGAAGTCACCGCCAAGGAAGCAACGACATGGGGGAGAGACGCCATGGATGAAGTGGCCGGCGATGGCGCGGTCGATGGAGACCCGCCATGGCTGCTTGGTATCGAGCACCGGCAGCCCCGTGAGATCGAATAAAAGGTAAAATGCAGTGGTGAGTGTAGAACCTCCTTGGTGGTGCCGAGTTGGCCTCGGATTCATCGGAGGAATTGGTGAGGGTGCTGCGGTTTCGGTGGGGTAGGTCAAGACGGGGTTGTGGGGATGGAGGTGGCGCGATAGACGAGGCGAACTTTGGGACAGCTCCTTGGAGGTGGAGGACGGGGCGGCTGATCTGGCGGGACGGCGAGATCGACGACGGATCCTCATCCAGTGCGGTGGACGACATCGTCAGGGAAGAGTCTCCGGCTGGGCGGCGGTCGGGAGGTCGACGGAGGAGCGTGGGGTTTTGCGGGTTTTGGTGGCCTCGGTGTACGAATGGGGGGGACAAATGGGAAGGTAGGGGGAGCCATGGCTTAGGGACATGCTTGTCCGAAATGTAGGGTAAGTTACAAATGTACCCCCACCGGTTTTGACACCGCGATGTCGAGCCGACATTTCTGACTGAGGGGTAGAAGGGGGGTTTTGCGTGTCTGGGCTACGGGACTGATTTCGAATGAGGAGGGAGTTTTCGCGCGCGTCGAAGTTTTGGAATAACAAGGCACAGCGCGGGTTGAAGAGGTGGGAGTTTCAAAGCAGATGAGACAAAAGATACTCGAGCTTGTAAATTTCAGTATAACAAGGCGCAGATTTCTTGTTCTGCAAAACAAACTTAACATGTACAAAAAAACAATTCATACAAGACACAAGAGAGTCATGTCCCATTTTACTATATTGCTATAAATGTCATTGAAAAAACTACAAGAAAAATGTAAAAAAATCAGGAGAACAAGATTACCCTGTACAGTACCAAATCGATTCGCACTTCCCTCAACAACAACGAAAAACAAATCAATTCCCACCAAAAGAAAGAGTCATTTCCCTTTTTATATGATTACAAATGCTAGGATGTAGTCCTACATTTTTATCTTCCATCATATATGAACATTTTACACCACCCTATGAACATATATATTGTCGTCTACCCTATGGACTAAATTTGAATCAATTTTCCTTATTTGAATACGATTGTTGTCAAGTTATACAATCATTTAAATGTTATCTTGATAACAAAAAACATGCATATAGAAGTAATCATATGTCAATATAAACTACATGTAAAATATGATCTCCAATTCAAATATTTGTATCCATTTTATGTTGAATTCAAATCATAGTACATTGGTCTAGGTGGCGAGATGTTCGGGATAATCTAAACCCTGTTTTCATATGTATAATTTTTGGCTGAGTTGGGACAAGTTTTGGTATAAGCTTCTTGCAAAACCGGAGATTCTCTCAACAAGCCTCGTGGTTCCGAGAGGGAATGTGTCACCTTTGTGTGTGAAACGATATATGCTGCCTCGCCCCTGATTTTCTTTACAAAGGCAACATACAACTATATGAGTTCCCTATTAAATTTTGGAATTATTCAGGGTTCGTTGGCCTTTTTTCTACATTAATTGAGTTTTTGGACATTTAATGTGCATAATCCAAATTTGAACTGCAAGCACATGCTCCGGTGCACCAAAGTTGGTTGAAAAATCACATGTGTGTCCATGGGTGAATTTCTAGGTCCCATGGAAGAAATGGGAATGAAATTCAAACATCTAGGCATCGTGACTCGGCCGAGAACATCGAGAAACTTGGTTTTTAAATTCATGTTATTCCAAAACTCGCCTGGAAATCATGAAACTTGGCATGGTGTCATGTCATGGCACTAGCATGCTGTGGTAAAAAATTGGGCCGATCTGGAACAAGTTTTGGTATAAGCTTCTTGCAAACCGGAGCTTCTCTCAAGAAGGCTCGTGGTTCTAAGAGGGAACGTGTCACCTTTGAGTGTGAAACGATATACGCTGCCCCCCTTGAGTTTCTTTACAGAGGCAACATAGAACTACATGAGTGCCCTGATAAATTTCGGAATTATTCCGGGTTCGTTTGGCCTTTTTTATACATTAATTGAGTTTTTTGTCATTTCATGCGCATAATTCAAATTTGAACTACAAGCACATGCTCCCATGCACCAAAGTTGGTTGAAAAATCACATGTGTGTCCTTGGGTGAATTTCTAGGTCCTATGCAAGAAATGGGAATGAAATTCAAACATCTGTGCAACATGGCTCGACCGAGAACATTGAGAAACTTGGTCTTAAAATTCTTGTAAATCCAAAACACGCCTGAAAATCATGAAACTTGGCATGCTGTCATGTCATGGTACTACCATGCTGTGGTAAAAAAATTGGCCGAATAGGATTTTTTTTGGTATAAGCTTTTTGCAAACGAGAGCTTTTCTCAAGAAGGCTCGTGGTTCTGAGAGGGAACGTGTCACCTTTGAGTGCGAAACAATATACGCTGCCCCCCTTGAGTTTCTTTACAGAGGAAACATAGAATTACATGAGGGCCCTGTTAAATTTTGGAATTATTCCAAGTCCGTTTGGCCTTTTTATACATTAATTGAGTTACTGGTCATTTAATGTGCATAATTCAAATTTGAACTACAAGCACATGCTCCCATGCACCAAAGTTGGTTGAAAAATCACATGTGTGTCCTCGGGTGAATTTCTAGGTCCCATGCAAGAAATGGGAATGAAATTCAAACATTTGGGCATCGTGGCTCGGCCGAGAACATTGAGAAACTTGGGTTTAAAATTCTTGTAAATCCAAAATACGCCTAAAAATCTTGAAACTTGGCATGGTGTCATGTCATGGTACTACCATGTTGTGGTAAAAAAAATTGGCTGAATAGGAACAAGTTTTGGTATAAGCTTCTTGCAAACCGGAGCTTCTCTCAAGAAGGCTCGTGGTTCTAGAGGGAACGTGTCACCTTTGAGTGCGAAACAATATACGCTGCCCTCCTTGAGTTTCTTTATAGAGACAACATAGAACTACATGAGTGACCTGATAAATTTCGGAATTATTCCGGGTTCGTTTGGCCTTTTTTATACATTAATTGAGTTTTTGGTCATTTAATGCGCATAATTCAAATTTGAACTACAAGCACATGCTCCCGTGCACTAAAGTTGGTTGAAAAATCACATGTGTGTCCTCGGGTGAATTTCTAGGTCCCATGCAAGAAATGGGAATGAAATTCAAACATCTGTGCATCGTGGCTCAGCCGAGAACATTGAGAAACTTGGTTTTAAAATTCTTGTAAATCCAAAACACGCCTAAAAATCTTGAAACTTGGCATGGTGTCTTATCATGGTACTACCATGTTGTGGTAAAAAAATTGGCAGAATAGGAACAAGTTTTGGTATAAGTTTCTTGCAAACCGGAGCTTCTCTCAAGAAGGCTCGTGGTTCTGAGAGGGAACGTGTCACCTTTGCGTGCATAATTCAAATTTGAAATACAAGCACATGCTCCAGTGCACCAAAGTTGGTTGAAAAATCACATGTGCATCCTCGGGTAAATTTCTAGGTCCCATGCAAGAAATGGGAATGAAATTGAAACATTTGGGCGTCGTGGCTCAGCTGGAAACATTAAGAAACTTGGTTTTTTAATTCCTGTAAATCCAAAACACGCATGAAAATCATGAAACTTGGCTTGGTGTCATGACATGGCACCAACATGCTGTGGTAATTTTGCTGTCCGATTTGCGAAGGCACAAACATTAACAATCAACAAAGTCATTTTCGAACAAGTGTTGTCACGTTACAATCGGAAACACAAGTATTATTGAAAACCATGGGCGTTCTATTTACCATTTACGTGTCACCACGCGTCCCCTTTTTTTATTAGCTAGGAGGTGCCGTGCAGGGTAGCTATTTGAGTACGGGAGGCATGCGATCAGACCCTTGTGCGTGCTTATCGGGAGGAGAGCCCTTTGACCTACATCTACTGTCCACCTCTCTCCCATGGTCTCCATTAATGGCGCCTGAGCCTCTGTTTAATGGCGTGGCTATGTTTCACTCGACTAAAATTTAAGAGAGAAAAAAGAAAATCTAAAAAGAAAATTTTCCATGGATCTTGATGTAAGATCCGACGGTCCTATATAGCATCTACTGCGACTTATAGCAAGACTGATGAATATATAAGGACGACGATGGTGCATAATAATTGTCTTACATAATTAGGAAGATAATTAAAAAAGCCACATGCGGCTATGCCAAAATACACAAGGGAAAAAGAAGAAGGAAGACAACGATCTGGCTCACTGATCTCTACTTTCTTGATGCGTTGCAGCAGGCCGCGGGAACTAGTCTCCACGGCGAGCGGCGACGAACTCTATCGTGTCCGGAAGACCCTGCATGAGGGCATCCACGAATTCCTCCACCAGCCTTTGGCGCTCAATGCGGAGCATGTAATTCTCATCCATAAGTTTCTTGACGATGATGCGGGTCCTCTTCAACAAGGCACTGGTCTCCTCCTACTGCTCTGCACTTCGGACGATCTTCGCCCTCAGCAGGTCACGCTCATACCGGAGCCTCTCATTGCCCTCCCTTAGTTGACGGATGACGACGGTAGCCTGTTCAAACGAGGGTTTCATGTCGTCATGCAACCTGGCCCAGCCGGAGATCTAATGCATCTAGCTATGGACGATCACATGCATGCGTCTGTAAGAGTCGTCGCCTGCCCGCAAGACATTTTCCCAGGCTGCCGCGGCATGGCGGGACATCTTTGCTGCATTCGCGGCGCGGTGGGACATCTCTGCTGCTTCCGTGGCGCGGCCAGACCAGTCAGCTGCATCGACGGTGTGGCGGGACCTCTGTGATGCTTCGGCGGCGCGACAGGACCTCTATGCTGCTACTTCCATGCGGCGGGACATGTCGGCTGCTTTCGCGGTGAGGTGGGTCATCTCTCGTGCTTCCGCTTCCATGCTCGCCTCTCCCTGGTGGTAATCTCTCGACCCAGAACTCACGCTAGCCATGGCAGACGCAAGGGAAGGATGTTGAATGACTTGTTTGTTTTCGTGGATGAGGGGTTGAGGAGGAATGTGCAGTCATCTTGGCATAGTAGTATTTATAACCGAGTACTAATACGCTCCTAAGTGGGAAACCGTTTAGGTTGTGATCCGTGTGAACAAGTTTGCAATTAAATATAGTGTGGTAGTAGTAATTTGGAATGTGATGAGACCCAAGCTCAAAATTTATTGACGGTTCTAGTTTCAAACCATTCCCGGATGGCGTAACATGGGCAGTGTTAAGCCTTAGTGATGGCGAGGCGCCGAGAAATTAGGATCAGAGGGAGTACTACTAGTAGTAGTACTACTTTGATATGTCGCGTCAACTCGCACAAATATGCAACACTTCCTGAACAAACAAGCATATAAGCTGTTGTACTTCTTATAAGCTTTTATACTTCTTACCCAAAGTTTTTTTTATATCCAACAGACACAAAATATCCGTTCGATGTTGGAAATTACTTTAACTGTTGATCTGATGTCGAAGTAATTGCTGCATCGCCACCAAAACCCACCATCTCTTAAGCTAAACTAGACCAAGCTAACCCCTATATTAGCATATTACTAAGATAAACAGAAGGCACTATAGAATCATTTAGGACGTGAGTTGTCAATCTAAATGTGGAGTGACACTAGCTTAGCCCCGGCCAGCAGCTTGCGCGGAACTATGAAGAAGGTCAGCTCCTGCACGGCGACGTCACCGGGATCCTTGCTGCTTTTCACCTCCATTTCCACCTTAACAGCGTCGGTCCTGCCTTTGGGCTCCCCTGGCGGGCCGTTCGCCCACAGCTTGGCCACTTAGTGCGGTAGTGGGGATGACCCCGCTTTGATGCAGACGACCAACACGGCTATAGGCGCGCCGATGTCAAGCACGCCGCCGACCAAGAAAAATGCGCGACCATCCTCCTCCGCGAACAACAAGAGCCGTGGCTCCGACAACAGCACTTGTAGCTGGAGCACCTTGCCGTATTGGATCCTATGTACGGGCATGGGATGCACGGTGCTGATGTGGTGGGAGAGCGCTGGCGGTGGGCCGACGTAGCCGCAAACGGGCACAGGGTATTTGCAGCGCGTGAGCGGACACATGCTTTGGTGATCGGCGAGCTTGTGGTAAGTGATGTAGAGCCCACAACCTTCGTGCGGGCACTCCACCCTCACCGAGGAGAGGATGGTGTCCACCGCCATGTTCCGCACGTCGAAGACACCGCCGCGCTCGCACTTCTAGCACTGTCCCTAGTTCCCGGGGCGCTCGACGCGGCAGTACACGCTGGCCAGGTGCCCTCCGTTGCACTACACAAATCAATCGAACAACACATCAATCAAGAAACCTGCACCTTGCTCGATCAGCCAAACGGACGAGGTGTATTCGAACCTCATACACTGTCGGCTTCAAGGGGCGGAGGCACAAGGGGCAGTGGAGCAAGGTGAGGTCCATCGAGGCCATACAGAGCTCCATCGTCGGGTCCTGTTCCATCTGCATGATCTCGCCCTCCTCGTGCACAACCATCTCTCGCTTTAGGGCCGGGGCATTACAAAGCTTTATCGTCACATATTCATACTACTGTAAGGTGCATTAAATCAACACATGCAAGTATCAAAAGGAGAGTCATGGCATGCATGCATGTGTTGTAATTAATGCATCGGTAAACGCAAATTATTGAAATATATCGAGTGCAGTGCTTTGATGTGTCGCGTCAACTCATACAAGACCAAGAAGTTTGATTACAACAACATCCTCTCCCTCGCGGACTGAGCTCCGGCGCCTTAACTGCACCTGCCTTCGGCTGCATGGCAGGTGGGCCACCCACCTGTTGGGCCCACCTGTAATACACGCAAAGGCAGGAGCAGTAAGTCATTGAAGTTGTGTCCCTCCCTCGCCCATGAGCGTGGTGGCTAGCAAGACTAGGAGAAGCTTTCGCTACATGCTCCCCCCCCCCCGCACGCGGTGGACATGTAGCAGTTCACTCGGTGTCAGATGGCCAGAAGCATACTGTAGTACCCCTCCACTGTAGTAGTACTCCATCATTGTTCGACTTCCCGAAGAGGCGAAGAGCCAAGCGCAGCCCGAACGCTCGTGTGGCTGTTTCATGTGTAGAGTAGTCTAGGATAGTGTGTTCATGCGTGTAAGCTTAAATTCGTTGGGGCCAGCTCCATGCTTTTTTATTAAAATAATCTTCTGGCCCTATGAGTCATCTTGGTGATTGTAGTTTGCACGCTCATCTGGTCAAGACAGGAATATATATTTTAATTTGTGGTGGGGTAAATGTTAGAGGTTGCAGCAAATATATTGTATAATGCGTGTCTTTCAGCCAAGTTTAGAGGCAACCATGTGGGGCCAGTGCTATGATGTGTCATGTCAACTCGTACAACGAGGAGAAGCTTGATTTTACTACTACACGACTTCTCCCTCGCCCATGCGTGCGGTGGCTCACACACGAGAACATGCTTTTGCTTATAGTACTACAATAAGCTATCCCTCCCGCTCGCGGTGGACAGACATGCAGCAGTGGATTCGATACAGTAGAAGTAGTAGTAGTAACATCATTATTCGTCTTCTCGAAGAGGTGAAGAGCCAAGTGCAACCCGAACATGGCAGTTGCGATCCTTGGAGCACGCATATAGCCAGGCTCTTGCATGAGACAAAATTCCTATGTGAGCCCACTATTGTAGTACTTGCTAGTATAGCCTTGTAAACCAGAAAGGAGTATTTGCCTTTCTAGAGATTTCAACAAGTGACTATACTACATCGAGAGGGAGTACATATGGAGCAAAAATGAGTGAATCTACACCGTAAATAAATACGTAGTTCTCTCGATTTTCTCTCCTCTTTGGTCGTGGTGCACAATATTGAGTATACTAGTACTGACTAGTCTCTTTTTGACATGCATTTATGTTTTTTTAACACAGTACAGACGCAAGTGCTCATATACATGCGCATACACTCACCCCTATGAATGCACACATGCACACCTACCCCTATGAGCACCTTCGAAAGATTGAGCCGGCATACTCCCTCCTTTCCGGTTTATAGGGCTTATCTCAAAAATTTAGTTTTCCCGTGTTATAAGTCTCAATTTGGTTGTTCCCTGTCGGTGTCAAAACTGGCGGATCTCGGGTAGGGGGTCCCGAACTGTGCGTCTAGGTGGATGGTAACAGGAGGCAGGGGACACGATGTTTTACCCAGGTTCGGGCCCTCTCGATGGAGGTAAAACCCTACGTCCTGCTTGATTAATATTGATGATATGGGTAGTACAAGAGTAGATCTACCACGAGATCAAAGAGGCTAAACCCTAGAAGATAGCCTATGGTATGATTGTTGTTCATCCTACGGACTAAAACCCTCCGGTTTATATAGACACCGGAGAGGGCTAGGGTTACACAGAGTCGGTTACAATGGTAGGAGATCTACATATCCGTATCGCCAAGCTTGCCTTCCACGCCAAGGAAAGTCCCTTCCGGACACGGGACGGAGTCTTCAATCTTGTATCTTCATAGTCCAGGAGTCCAGCCGAAGGTATAGTCCGGCTATCCGGACACCCCCTAATCCAGGACTCCCTCAGTAGCCCTTGAACCAAGCTTCAATGATGACGAGTCCGGCGCGCAGATTGTGTTCGGCATTGCAAGGCGGGTTCCTCCTCCAAGTACTTCATAGAATATTTTGAACACAAAGGTAGTGTCCGGCTCTACAAAATAAGTTTCCACATATTGCCATAGAGAGAATAATATTTACACAAATCTAATCTGCTGACGTATTCCGTAGCGTGACATCACACCACGGCCAAGTCTTTATTCAATTCGTTTTACTGTCCCACCTCAGCGCGTTTAGCTAGGCGGTTTCCTTGGCACGTCTTGTTAAAGCAGAGATCGTGTCCCCTTATTCCGGGATTCTCATAAATACGGGCATGGGTAACCTAGTCGTACCCGTTGGTATGTTTTCTCGATCAAAGGCGAGTCCCAAACGGTCACGGGGAGGGCCCTTGGTATTCAACCTCTTATAAAGAGACAAAGGCCTTACTCCTTTCTTTCAATCTCAAACGAGTTCGCCCTTCTCCTCGAGTTCCAACACCCAAGGCTCCAGATTTCAAGCGCTTCGGACCTTCGACAATGTCCGGTTCCGACCTTCGAGGCCGATGGATGCCCTCCTCCGTCACGGAGGAGGACGTGCTGAAGTTGAGAGAGGCCGGGTTCTTGACCGGCGAAATCTGGCATAGGCTGCCTGCTCAAGGGCAGGTCATTCCCACTCCCAAGCCTGGTGAGAGTGTGGTGTTCATGTCTCACTTCCTTCGGGGGCTAGGCTTCCCGACAGATCCCTTCATGAGGGGGCTCATGTATTATTATGGGTTGGAATTTCACGACTTAGCCTCGGAGTCCATCCTCCATATTTACTCATTCATCGTCGTGTGTGAAGCCTTCCTCCGTATTACTCCTCACTTCAGACTATGGCTCAAGACCTTCAAAGTAGAGCCGAAGAAGATCGAGGGATGGCATGCGGAGTGCGGAGGTGCTTTTATAAGCAAGAATGCTGGTGCTCCATGGCCCGAGGGCTCTTTTCAAGAGGAGTCCAGCTTATGGCAACGAGAGTGGTTTTATATTACCGCTCCCAGGGGCCCCAAGTGGGTGGCGCCACCTGCCTTTCGCCCGGGTCCCCCACCATAGCTAGCGTCATGGGTTAATAAAGGACTGGACTGGGGGCCGTCCAAGGACGTGCCCTTGTTGCAGGGCCGCATTCGAGATCTCCTAGAAAGAGATATCAGTCTGGTCGTGGCGGCACAGGTTATGCTGATTCGCCGAGCTCTGCCCTGCAAACGTCGCCCCCTAGGCCTGTGGGAGTTCAATCCGGAGGGACCACGAGCTCTCCAACATTTTATGGGCGCGACGCCTGTGGAGATGTACAAATTGTTCTACGGATCACAAACAATGTGTCCGGACTTGACCGAGGACGCAGGTCTGAGCTACAACCGCCTGGATACTCAAGTAAGTAGCCCTGTGCCCGGACTCGCAATCCGCATATTTATCATAAAATTTCCCTTAAAAGAGTTGTCCTTTAAACAGGAGTGGATAGCGAAAGCAAAGCTAATCAGGTGTCCGGCCCCCCTCCCCGAGACCACGCCGGGTCCCGTGCTAGTCAGGATGTTGGAGGTTGTGCCTTCGGAGGAAAGCGAGGGAGGGGACAAGGAAGCTACGGCCTCCTCGAAGGAGGTTGTTTGGAAGGGAGGAATCGAAAATTCCTCTCCTCAGGGGAAGAAGAGGACCGCCTCTGAAGACCCGAAGACCATGGCCTCAAAGCGGGGGAAGAAATCTTCGCCAGAGGGTCCTGTGCTGGGGGATGCTTCGGCCAAATTATGCCCTCAAGGGGATCAGCCCTCCACCGAGCCGTAAGTAGAGAGGAGTTTTCTTTTTAAGAAATGAGAGAAATCCTTGCTTTATATCTGAGAAAAGTAATCAAAAATTTACCTTGTAGCTCGGACCTTAGCCCTTCTCAGCAGAGCTTGTCTTTGGGGGATCTTCTTCCGGAGATGATGGAGAGCGCAACGCCTCCCCCTGCCGTACCGCCTTGCGAGGCGGGCGACCCTGAGGTATCGTCGCGGAGGGTTTCTCCGAATCTGGCAGGGCCGGAAGGTAGTCGTATGGCCCCCCAAAGCCCTCCGCGTCCGGCCTTCGAAAAGGGCCATCAGACGAGTCTGGCACCGTCTGATGCGCGGTCGGAAGAGCTGAAGGATCTGCTAGGGCGAGCATTTATCTCAGAGGAGCACCGTGCATTGATGGGTACAGTGATTGAGAGGATTTCATCCGCGGAGAGCGGATTGCACGAGGCCGTCAGGAGTTTACTGACAGGTTTTGAGGTACGCGAAATAATGTACCCTTTTTGGACAGTTGCGCATAAATAAGATGCGCCCTGTGTAGATAGTAGCCCCTGAGACTCTGTGCGTTGTCAAAAGTGATGGCGCGCAGAGGATCATAATCCCAGGTCTAATATGCCGCCTTCATACGTAGGTGGCGAAGTGTCCGGTGACCAGCCGGACTGATGAATTTGCCGAGCTAAAGCGGCAACTTGACGTGGCAGATGCCGACATCGCGCTTGTCAACAAGCGGCTTGACGAGGCACAAGGTATGTAATTCCTCCGGCGGCGCCCGGTAAGAGGAGCTTTATGCCAGTATCTTGCAATGTGTGCGCTTGATGCAGATGGTGCTGCTACCATGGAGAATCTTCGGGCGGAACTTGCCTGAGCCAAGGAGCAAGCCAGGAAAAGTGATGCGGCTGCTGGAAAGGCAATTGAAGAGCTGAAAGCCGAACAAGCTGCTCACTGCCGAAGCAAGAAGGAAATGGCCGAGATGGCCGTGAAGCTGAAGAACGCTGCTGACCGTTGCAAGCTTCTTGAAAAAGAAGATCGGGCGGAACAGACGGACCTGAAGAAGGTCGTTGCCGATGCCAAGGATGCTCGCTCTGCGATGAGAGCTATGAAGGAGGAGCTGCGTCAGGCCGGAGAGATCGCGGCTGGAAAGCCCTTTACGCTGCGGAGGAAGTTCTGTGATCCTAAACATGCTCCGTTAGACCAGATGTGGAGTACGGCAGACACCTATCTGGATTTAGCAGCGAGTGCCGCAGATGCGGTCGAACACTTCCGAGATCAAGAAGATCGCGAAGTGGAAAAGCTCTTCTGGTCACAGTTCCATAATCCAGAGCGTCCACTGTCATTAGCCGATCGTTTGGCCGAATGGGCCAAGCTAAATAGGTTGTCCGGACTCGCCATGAAGTATGTCATGAGTCGTCTGTGGCTAGAGAGGCCAGAGCCGAAAAGTTATTTCAACTTGGTGCAGCAGTTCCTTGGTGCGGCGCCGCATATCGATGCGATGAAGAGGTCAGCGTGCATAGAGGGTGCGCGGATGGCTCTTGCCCGTGTCAAGACATACTCGGCGGAAATGGAGGCCACCGCTATTGCATCCCCAGACTCGGATGGAAGCTGAGTACCTGCCGAGCACTATTTTCAGGAAGTTCTGCAAGGCGCTCGTTTAATAGAGACGCAGTGCTCGAAGGATACTATATTCGAATAGCATATATTATTGTAGAACAATATTTTGATAAATTGTAAAAGCTTTTTATACTTGTGCCTGCAAGTATTATAATACCTCCTGTTCGGCCGTTTAACATATATGTATATATAATCTGAAAGATGGCAGTCGTCGGCTTTAGCCCCCACGCACATAATGCGGGGGTGTTTGCAAAAGGCGCATTTTCACACTTGATCCAACGTCTTGGTCCTACAAAGGAGGTGATAGCGCAGCGAACTAGGCAACCTTATCACTTTCACTTAGCCATAGGAGTTTGACAGTGAGGCTACTTATATAGCCCCTGGTGGCGCCTGCGCTCGCCCGAACTCGGGGCGCGTATGTGCCTGGCCGGGAAACGGCCCTTCGTTAATGCAGAGGAATCCTAAAGATTCCAGTAAGTCATCGAGTGGTTGACCAGTCTCACACTATATCATGACAGTCAGTTTTCGGCTTTCTCTACTGGGGTGCTCGCCTGGCCGAACCGGGGCACAATCGCAGTAGTTCTCCTGGTGCTGCCTTAGCCGATAGAGCGGAACGTAAGGCAGCAAAACACAGGGCCGGGCAAACCCAACATTTGACCAAAGACATGATTCGGAGCTGATGCATATAAGGCCAAACTCGCGACGCCGAACACTCCCTAAGGTATTCGGTCTTTGTGAGGGCGGGCGGGATAACGCCCTTAGTAATAAGCCCCTAGTGTCCAGGTACGCGCGAAAACTCTGACTAGCCACATGCCAAAATGCCAGCCTCCTCCTTGGTTATACCAAGAAACTAGGGGATGTGTATCAACAAGAGACAGTAAGAAACATTTACGCAGGGTCTTAATCTGAAAAGAATCCTTGGAACGGGTCCCTGCTGCACGTCTGCGCCCGTGTCTCCGTTGTGCCGTATCCTGGACGGGCGCGGCACGGTGTTCATCTGTAAAAGAGAGGAACTTAGTTGAAGAAAGGTCATGCCGAACATAAGTTATACTAAATAAACAAAGTATAAATCGAAATGGGTAAAATTGAGCTTTATTGTCTCTTGTTTTATATGCGCGGAGCCCCTAGTATAGGGGTATACGGCTATTAAGCCTTTATCAATTGTATGTTTATGCCGGACTTGTCTAGCCGTGTCCGTGGTCTTGACGACCTGTTTAGATGCTTTGGCTGGTAAAGCCGCTTTATTGTGGGGCTGTCAAGGCAGCTGCACTGTTTTCCGCGTGGGAGGAACACTCAGTGTTTTCCCTTTAATGAGATGATGCCTCGTGGACCGGGCATCTTAAGCGTAATAGATGCATAATGCGGTATTGCATTAAAGCGGGCGAAAGCTTCGCGTCCCAGCAGTGCTTGATAGCTACTTGAGAATGGGGTGATGTGGAAAGTTAGCTGTTTGCGACGGAAGTTATCGGGGGAGCCGAACATAACTTCTAGCTGGAGAGAACCCATGCAACGGTCATCCGGGCCTGGCGTTACCCCTTGAAAGGAGGTTTTGCTATGGCGAATTTTTGTTGGGTCTATCCCCATGTTGCGGATTGTGTCCTGGTATAACAGGTTCAGACTGCTGCCGCCGTCCATCAGGACATTTGTAAAGTGGAGTCCGCCAATTATTGGATCTAATACCAAGGCAGTCCAGCCTGTGTTCCGGATACTTCTAGAGTAATCCTGATCGTCGAAGGTTATCGGTTTTAACAACCATTGGCGAGACTCCTTTGGGATAGGCCGTATGGTGCGTATCTCTGTTGGCGCCATTATGTTCGTCACGTGAAGTAAGTTTACTGTTTTGACTTCTTGTGGGAAATCCTTTTGTCTCCTGGTGCTCTACTTGTGGGGTTCGTCATTGTCCTCACTTGGTGTGTCGAGCCCCTTGTGTTCGGCGTTGAGTTTGCTGGATTGCTTGAAAACCCAACAATCTCTGTGGGTATGGTTCGTAGGCTTCCCGGGAGTACTGTGTATTTGACATATCTTGTCCAAGATTTTGTTTAAGTTGGATAGCTCGTCCCTGTTATCCTTGAGGGGCGGCTTTCTCAGATTCTGCCGCGAGCTTTTGAATCCGGCGTTGACCGCCGTGCTCTTTGGGTTGTTTCCCTTATTCCGGCGCTGGTCCTTGCTGTGTCGGGGTTTTCCGTTTCCATTCCTAACTTCAGATGTACTTGGGTCGCTGGTGCTACCTCTTGCCAACCAGCTGTCCTCTCCTGCGCAAAAGCGGGTCATGAGGCTTGCTAATGCGGCCATTGTTCTTGGCTTTTCTTGGCCGAGGTGTCTGGTGAGCCATTCGTCTCGAACGTTATGTTTGAAAGCTGCTAGGGCTTCGGCGTCCGGACAGTCGACTATCTGATTCTTTTTAGTAAGAAATTTGTTCCAGAATTTCCGGGCTGACTCTCCGGGCTGTTGAGTTATGTGACTGAGATCGTCTGCATCCGGAGGGCGGACATATGTCCCTTGAAAATTTGCCCGGAAAGCATCCTCAACCTCTTCCCAACTTCCAATGGTGTTTTCGGGAAGGCTTTTGAGCCAATGCCGGGCTGGCCCTTTAAGCTTGAGGGTAAGTATTTTATGGCGTGGAGGTCATCTCCTCTGGCCATGTGTATGTGGAGGATATAATCCTCGATCCAGACCCCAGGGTCTGTTGTTCCATCGTATGCCTCTATGTTTACGGGCTTGAGTCCCGCTGGAAATTCATGGTCCAGCACCTCATCGGTGAAACATAGGGGGTGTGCGGCACCCCTGTATTTGGGTGTGCCGTGATGTTCGGATATTTGTTGTGTTGCATTGCTTACTAGAGCTTGCTTTCTTGGCCCGTAGATAGATCTGGCTGGGCCGTCTTTTTGATGCGGATCCTTTGGTGGATCGCGTGCCGGCTTGTGTGCGGCGCCGCTTGCCGCTCCATGCTGGCCATGCGGTCGTCTATCCGACCGGGTGGCTTTCCTATTTTTTGACTGTGGGGTCTCTAAGGCCTCCTCATCAAATTCAGGCAGTAGCTTTCGCTTTGGATAGCTTTTTGTGCAGCGACTGTCGCCATATTTGTCGGTGGTATTGCGTACTTTGCTCCATCTGATTTTGAGTGCATCTTCCGCAGTTTTGAGCTTCCGCTTCTGCTTTTTCAGGCTATGCGCAGTGGCGACGAGCCTTTTGTGGAGGTTCTTCTGCTCCATGAGTTTATCCGGCATAAGGTCGTCCGGACTGTTGTTTTCGCCGGGGACGGGGTGTTCGTTTTGTTTATCCAAGTTGCCCTGTTCGGACGTTTGCTCGAAGGCATGTTCGTCGTCCGTCGGCTCGTCCTGCTCTATGGCTGGGTCTGTATGGCTGCTGTTTCTGTCAAGGCGGGGCTTGGAGCGGCGCTTACGTCGCCGCTTTGGTTGCTTTTCGAGTGAATGATCCCTCGTTGCATCCCTGTGTTCCTCGTCATTGCTTCCTTTGGGTGTGTCCACCATGTATACATCATGAGATGAGGTGGTTGTCTGGTGCCTTATAGGCGTTGGTTCATGTTCATCTCCTACATCGTCGTCCATACCGTTGATGTCTTCGGAGTCGAAGTCGAGCACGTCGTTTAAATTATCGATAGTGCCTACGAAGTGGGTGGTGGGTGGGCATCGAATTTCTTCGTTGTCCACATCCCAATCCTGCCGGTCATAGTCCGGCCAGGGCTCTCCTGACAAAGAGAGAGACCTGAGTGAATTCAGAATGCCGCCGAAGGGCGAGTGCTGAAAGATGCCTGCGGCGGTGAACTCCATGATCGGCGCCCAATCAGATTCGATTGGTAGGGGAGCGCAGGGCTCGGAGTCTGGAGAGGAGTCCGGCACCTTGGAGTCACGGGCTTCGCAGAGGACAAGGCTGCTGTTCGGCTTGCTCGCCGTAGAGATTGTAGCCCCCGAGGCGGTGTCTAACCACCCATCCTCGATTGGTGTGATCGGCTCCGAGCTAGGGGTCAGAGCGGACACAGGTGCGGCCTCCAGGGCACTGTTCGGCGGCAGAGCTAGATCATGCCCATCGTGACAGTGCAGCGCGCTCGGCCGTGGCTCGAATCTATTGAAGATCAAGTCTCCGCGGATGTCGGCCGTGTAGTTCAAACTTCCAAATCTGACCTGATGGCCAGGAGTGTAGCTTTCGATCTGCTCCAGATGACCAAGCGAATTGGCCCACAGTGCAAAGCCGCCGCATACGAAGATCTGTCCGGGGAGAAAAGTCTCACCCTAGATCGCATCGCTGTTGATGATCGGAGAAGCCATCGGGCCTAAAAGTGACGACACAGAGGAACTCTCAATGAAAGCACCAATGTCGGTGTCAAAAACGGCGGATCTCGGGTAGGGGGTCCCGAACTGTGCGTCTAGGCGGATGGTAACAGGAGGCAGGGGACACGATGTTTTACCCAGGTTCGGGCCCTCTCGATGGAGGTAAAACCCTACGTCCTGCTTGATTAATATTGATGATATGGGTAGTACAAGAGTAGATCTACCACGAGATCAAAGAGGCTAAACCCTAGAAGCTAGCCTATGGTATGATTGTTGTTCGTCCTACGGACTAAAACCCTCCAGTTTATATAGACACCGAAGAGGGCTAGGGTTACACAGAGTCGGTTACAATGGTAGGAGATCTACATATCCGTATCGCCAAGCTTGCCTTCCATGCCAAGGAAAGTCCCTTCCGGACACGTGACGGAGTCTTCAATCTTGTATCTTCATAGTCCAGGAGTCCGGCTGAAGGTATAGTCCGGCTATCCGGACACCCCTAATCCAGGACTCCCTCATTCCCCATCACATGTTCAGATTTCAAGGTGCAATAAATCATTGCATGCAAGTATTAAGAGAAAATTGACCAATGCATGTACTTTATGCATGCATGCGTTGCAATTAATGCATTGGTAAACACAATTTTTGAGGAAAACAAGCGCATTAATTGATTGGTTTTGCAAACTACAAAAATTGTTCCACCACTCACCATATAACTAGGTTGGTGAGATTTTTGAATTGAGCCCTATAAACAAGAAAGGAGGTAGTACTATCATCTTGAAATTTACGAAGTTACCATAGGCACCTTGTCGTCGACGGGAACATCTCCTGACACGCGATAGACGCGAGCGGCAGTCGCCTCCATAGGTGCTTGAATGCCAAGGAGGGAGAGGGTAAAGGTTCCCGAGATGTTGAATGGTCAATGATGCATCCTCAATTACATGCAGAGGGAATTAATTGGAGAAGCATAATAGAGCCAACATGATGTGAATGCAACAGAGTTTGGACTCTCATATAAAGGTGCCCCACCACTCCAATCCATCTACTCCTAGTCTCTGCGCAACACTGCTCACTCTAATCGAAGACTAAGTGACCAGAAGCCACAAGCACCTATGGAGGCGATGGATGCAAGAGGCAGTCGGCTGTGCCAAATCATCCAACGCACCGGCCTGCGGCCCCACACCGCGCAGCGTTTCCAGACGGTGTTGGCGACCGCCGGTGTCGTAGCCCTCGCAGACGCCGGCTTCGCCTCTCACATGGACGACATGATGGTCAACTCATTCCGCAAGTTCACCGCCGTCAAGAAGTGCGCGGACGACCTTGCCTTTCTGCTCTAGCCCGTGCGCCCAGGCTCCTCATTGCCTGCCACCCTCATCGGCTTCCATGGTGGCGAACTCTTTCAAGTGTTGGTTGCCCTAGAGGTGCCGGAGGTCGTGACGAAGAATGCGCACCTTGAGGTCGTGCTCGCCGCATAGCGCCTCGCCATGCAAGAAACCGTCGACCTTCACATCCACATTTACGAGGAAATCGTCTACATAGGCCACTACAAGGCCAACAAGGACATAAAGACGTTGGCCTTCTTCCAGCTACTGGAATCTTTGGACGCCATTGTTCAAAGGCATGTCGACCTGGCCAACAAAGCCGCTGCTACTTAGTCGCCGCTCGGTGGGGCAGTGCCCTGGGTCGAGGAGGCGGACGTCGTCGATGGATGCATCTCTTCTTCTTGCCTCCTATAACCAGCACTGCATCGCCTCGTGGCCTTAATGTTTTATTAGTATAGTACTCCCTTTGTTCCCAAATATATGTCTTTCTAGATATTCCAGCAAGTGACTACATACGGAGCAAAATGAGTGAATCTACACTCCAAAATATGTCTACATGCATCCGTCTATTGTATTCCATTTGAAACATCTAAAAGGCATATATTTAGGAATGGAGGGAGTATATGGCATTTTTATTCCAGTCGTAACATTTTAACTATGATATGGGGACGCAGTTGAGCAAACCGACTATCGGCAAATCCTCACCCCGCCCACCGGTCGTCGGCTGAGTTTAGAATTAGAAGAGAGAAACGAGGGAGAAGAGCTAGCTGTAGCATGGACGCTGTTGTCAGATGGGATTCGTGTTGATAGAATAGGAGTACTGAGCACTCGTACCACTTTTTTAGGGAAAAAGTAGTCGTATGTCTAGTAACACTAGTTGGGTGTGTGCGACCTATTCCTGTCATCACTTTAGATCTCCTTTTCAAACCGCAGCTACGCTTCACCGTACATTTTTTCATGCATTTATCCTCCTATATGTACGCCTAGGCTATTTCCATGTGCTCCCTTTCGCCGACATGTGGGACATAGAGCATCTGGGTCATAGTGCATGCATGACTCGTAGCATATGCCGGGGTACTTTACATTTCAGACCTCACGAATTACATGCGAGCCCCCCACAGAAGAATAAATAAATAAATAAATGAATTACTACATGAAACCGGATTATTTTCCTAGAAACCAGAGCACGTTCATTAAATTTTGGACATAACACGTTTATAAAAAATGACCAGACCTAAACTAGTCTAAGGGCCTCTTTGATTCGCAGGATACTGAAAACACAGGAATGGGGAAAGTATGATGGCGATGAACCAAGACGAGGAGAACTCTAACTCAGTTAGAGGTTAGAGTTAGATACTAACCCTGAACTAAGTCTAAACTAAAGAGGTGTATGGATGGCAGGGTTAGATTGACAATAAATGTTCTTTCTCAATCATTTGACTACTTTGGACCCTATTTCTTGCTGGATTTGGTGTGGCCGGCTCTTGTGTGGCCTCCTCCCGCTCACAATTGACATAAACGAACCATCTTTACAAATCAAGCATGCAAAACATGATAAATTTTACTTTGTCCATACAAATGAGATATCCCACTTAAACATACAAGTCGTCAATGAAGCTTGACAAAAAATACACTCCATGAAACAAAGCATGAGCTAACTCATCACGAAAGTCATTCATGATAGGGAGGGAGCCCGAAGCCCCTCACGCACGCAGGGAGGAGCTTGTCATCATTGCTCTAGAGGAAGGCTCTGTAGAGCCCAAGCCCCGAGAACCCCTCCGGCGCTGGCACTTGCGAGTTGAGGTCGACACCGGCATGGGTAGCAAGGCTACTTGCCGACGACAGCGAACCGAATCTTCGGGCCTCTAGAAATGATGCAAGCCTGAAAATAAAATACCTAGAAAGGTGAACTGAATCTTTGGGCCTCTAGAAATAATGCAAGCCTGAAACTGAAATACCTAGAAAGGTAAACTAAATCTTTGGGCCTCTAGAAATAATGCAAGCCTAAAACTGAAATACCTAGAAAGGTGAACTGATTCTTCGGGCCTCTAGAAATAATACAAGCCTGAAACTGAAATACCTAGAAAGGTGAACTGAATCTTTGGGCCTCTATAAATATGTATTACCTTCTCAAGAAGCATCAAACAATTCCATGCGTGCACCACAAATCTATACCATGTTTAATCAGGATCTACTTTTCCAAATCCGAATTAGCGCTAGAGCGAGCAATATCAATGATATGGTTGTGAGACAGAGAAGGAACGAACAAACTCACCCCTCTCGCGACCTCCGTGGTAGATGCGCCACCGCCACGCACGACAGAGGGAGAAAAACGACCGGTGAAGGGGGAGCAGGACGAGCTTTGAAGGCCGGAGGGAGAGGGCGGCCAGAGGAGAGAGAGGGCGAGCGGCGGAGCGGCGCTTGGGTGGGCGGGCTGATGGGGAACAGAGAGGAGTCGTGTGGGGGGGGCAGAGGGAGCAATCTGGTGCGGGCATGGGAGATTTTTTAGTTCTCTTTTAGTGGGCCCGAGGAGAACTAGCCCAATTAGAACCTCTCCATCGAGCTGGTTTTTTAGCTGGGTTAGAGCAAACTAGCTCAAACTAACCCCTCCTGTTTGGATAATTTGAGGCTATTTCAACCCAAACTAGCCCTAACTCAGGGATCCAAACAAAGAGGAGTAGTACTGTACATGCTATAGTCTGGACCGTAGCACACTGTTTTTTATGGACATATCACCACATTGTTTTCTATTGCTGGTTCACTGGGTTGTCGTGGTTCGCACTCCTCTGACATGAGTAGTAGTACTACTAGTATATATTGCATGATTCTTTGCTCGTTCTTACTACTATGTACTTCGTCGACATGTGGGAGAGCCAGCATCCGGGTTGACATGTCATGCACCAGATTAGAGTGTGGAATAGAAGGGGGGCATCACCCCGGTCGTACCGCCAGTAATTCATGACTATAGTGAGTTGTCATATCACAAGTCTTTCAGCAGTAACGTGCTGTCAAATCACACAGCCCGACCTTTCCAGCAGTAAGTAAGTTGAATCCTCTACTCCCTCACCCTCCTCGCCTCAATGTCAAACCGCCTATGCGAAAACTGTCGCTCGTACTGCCCGGGAAAAGCCCCGCCCTCAAATTTTAACTACACAAAAATAGTTCTTGCTTGTTCGTTCTATTTAAATACTAGTACTGTATGTTCATTCACCCGTGGAGTTGTTCAATGAATGGAGGGCCGGGGAGCACAAGTGAACAATACTACTACTAGTAGTCAGTAGGAGTCGTACAGTTAGTCACCTTAAATAGAGAGTTTATTTTCTTTAATTCCACGTACACGAATTGAAACACTTGTTGTGGAGAGAAAAAGATAATCACTCCACTATATATGTACGCAGGGGCCTGAACACTTGCTTTACTAATGTTGCTCTCTTCATTCTCTCATTCTCTCCAGATCTAAAGAAGATAACGGTAGCGATATTTTCTCTCTGCTCACCGCTGGTCACAGATCCGTCCGGATCCCTTCGGCCGATGTGTGTAGAGGACTAGGTGCATCGTTCACGCGGTCATCGCTGGCAAGGGAGGAAACCCACAACTGCCGGAGGGGCCCGATCCTTTGCCCGTGCCGTTCTCTCCAACACAGCGCCGGCTCGGGAGGTCCTCCGACCCTTCTTCCTCCCTGACGTATTGTGCGCAGATCCGACTTGCTGCCTCCGACATCCCGACGACCCTCAGGTATAAGTTCTTCGAAAGATCCGCCAGTTTTGACACCGACATTGGTGCTTTCATTGAGAGTTCCGCTGTGACATCAAAGACAGGATTGATGGCACGCCTTGTCATCAAGGACAGTATCACCTCCGGAGGAGCCCTGGCCTCTGGCCCAACCCTCCGGCTGGGCGGCTTTACCATGACCGCCCATTCGGCCGTCAAGCCGATGATGACTTCTCTGGTCATCGAAAATTGTCTCCTTGTTGACTCCGAATACTCCAATCGGATGGATCCAGCAGAGTTATCATCTTTAAACGAACTCCTCGATCGCATCGCCACCATGGGGGTTGCTAGAGACTACGATCAGATTGGGCTTAAACCCGATCAGAGAGAAATCAATTCTCCTCCGATGACCCATCATATAGCGGTCATAGAGGAGCAAAGCAACAACTTTTCCCCTGTGTTGAGGACGAGCTATGTTCGGATTTCCGAACTCGAAGAGCCGGATACCTGTCCGCCTCGGAACTTAGAATCAGGCGTCGAGCCTAGAAAATCATTTAACATCCCAGAGCCCGAACTAATAAGCTTGGAAGATTTCAAACTCCGGACTCCAAATTGGGCCAAGGATCGGATTTAATGCCACCCACCCACCACAAGAAACATTCGCCAACCAATTATGGCCGTTCGGATATATGCGACCTCATGTACGTACGGTAGCAGTCTCAGGAAACAGTCCATCACTTTTGGGCCAGATTCCTCCTTGTCAAAGACAAGATTAAAGATTGCCGCGACGAGGACGCGATTTCAGTATTCTGCAATAATTGCACGAACGAAGGAATCATCAACGCTATCAACCGCCATCGCATATTATAGTTCGCTGACTTGGCAACCATAGTACAGAAGTACTGCGCAATGGAAAGCGCTTGGAAAACTCAGACAGCTCGCTGGGAACCACCGGTCTTGATGTAGGGTAGGAACCCTAGGGGTTGATCTTTCATGAAAGGAGCAGATCCCGCGATGAACACGAAGAACACGAGGGGAATCACTAGGGGAAATCACAAAGGGGCACAAAGAGAAACACTCAAACCAACAAGAAATAGTAACACATATGCTAGATCCTCGAGTACATAAGATATCACACGATCCACGGTCAACTAAGGACGATACAAGTAGCACGATCTTCTCCGTGAGGAAGTCTTGAGGTTCTTCTCTATGAGGACATCTTGAATTCGATTGGGGGATCTTCTCCGAGGAGGCACGATCTCCGAGGAGAAGGTATCCAAGTGGATGAGCAAAGCTCTCACACAAATATGAGCTAATCCTTTGCTAACCCTAGAAAGAGGTGGTGGAGTCATATATATAGGAGTTGGGGGAGAAGGGGTACATGGGCCTCAGCCCAATCATCATGCACATTTTTAAAACACATCAAACCGGCAATTAGTTTCAATTATCTTTTTTACATTTCGAGATTTTAAATTACATTAATTTTTATGCGTGGAGAATTTGTTGGATTTTATATTGATATACATTTATTTTTAAAATCAGTTTGAATGCGAGTCGAAATTTCCGGATTAAAAACAGTTCGGACCGCACCAAAATAGGAAAAATTTTGTATAATTTTTTAACCGTGGCCACAATATGGGCTGTAATACTAACAAAAAGAATATGGGCTCCAAAAAAACCTTAAGAATTAGCAAATGGGTTGTATGCTGTTTTCCACAGATTTGAGGCTTTCCTAAAAAAAGGGTTGACGCACAAGCAGTGACTGTTGGATGGCCATCCAACGGCCGTCGTGCTTCTTCAATCTCTGCTCTTCCTGCTCCAGCCGCTCAAAAAGACGCCGGCGGGACTGCCTGCTCCCTCCTCCCCGCGGCCGGCACTGCTGCCGCGCAAGCCTCACCGCCCCACCATACTCCCATCGCTGGCCTAGCCATCCCTCTACTCACCCACACCTACTGTTATTCTCCGGCGACGGCAGACGAACCAGTAAACCCTTGTACAGTCGTACTCCCCTCCGTGTGGGAAACAACTGCCGAGTCTTCCCTGCCTCCGTGTCGTTCCCTTCCTAGGCCTCGCCGTCGTCCACTGCCCTGGTGCTCTCGGCGCGGCCTGGTCAACATGGTCAACAACCGACATGCGTCTGAAGTGAACTTTACGTGGAGAGGCCGACAGTTGGGTCCACGGCCGCACGTAAGGAAATGCCTCCTTATTACGCGCAAAATAATGATTCCTCCACGTGACATCAGGGACCCACCAAAAGGGCCTCTGTATTTCGCGAAAAAAACGTTACCGCCGCTGATAGCTCAGGCCCACCAGCTATATCTTCGCACGCAAGGAAGTGCCTCCTTATTATGCACAAAAAAATGAATACTCCCCCTGTTAGCTGGGACCCAGTATAGTGGCAGGATGACTTGTTGGCCTACTAAGTTGACGGGGACAGAGGGCTTTGTCAACTTAGTCAATATGCACGAGTCTAGCTCCAGTGACCGTACGATGTCCATCCAACGGCCGTAGTGCTTCTTCAACCTCTGGTCTTCTTCCTCCACCCGCCCAAACCAGCGCTAGTCGTGCCTCGTGCTCCTGCCTCCCGTGGCCAGCTGCGATGCGGTGGAGGCCTCACCGCCCCCTACTACTCCCACCGCTGGCCAGGCCATCCCTCTAGTCACCCACACCCCCTGTTATTCTGCGGCGACGGCAGCCTCACACCGCAGCGAACTAGTGAACCCTCGTACTCCTCTACGCGTGGGCATCCACTGCCGCGTCTTCCCCGGCTCCGTGTCGTCCCCTTCCTAGGCCTCGCAGTCGTCCACCGCCCTGGTGCTCTCGGCGCGGCGTGGTCAACGTGGTCAAGGAACGGCTTCCATCGGACGTGGACTGTACGTGGAGAGGCTGACAGTTGGGTCCACGGCCGCAGCAAGGAAGTGCCTCCTTATTACGTGCAAAATAATTATTCCTCCACCTGACAGCGGGACCCACCGGACGTATTTCGCGAAAAAAACGTTTCCCCCTGACTGCTGGGACCCACCAGCTACATCTTCGCACGCAAAGAAGTGTGTCCGGGCAAAAATAACGATTCACCCCCTAACTGCTAGGACCCACTAGCTACAACTTCGTAGGCAAGGAAGTGCCTGACAGTCGGGACCCACCTGGTCGAAGCGTACGTAGCGTTATCATTCTGGTTGCGAACGTGTACGTACATACTGGTCAATGTAGAGGCGCGCACATTTCGTAGTAGAGGCGCGCACGTAGCATTTACATGTACGTACAATGGCCAGGGTGCAAGAAAGAAAATACGGCCACGTATGTGTACATACGGGCGGGGTCTTGAACGCCTACTCGCGCATAGTACGGCCAGGGCTCGTGTACATGGCTGGGTCGGAACAGAGAAACAACATCGTCGTCGTGTTCATGGGGAGGCAATGGAATGCGTCGTGTTCATGGGGAGGCAACATAATGCGTCGTGTTCATCGGGAGGGCTTGGACGGAACAGGTGATGGAAACGAGGCCTGGCGTACCGTAGAACGGAGGAAACGGCCTTGTGTTCGACCGACTACATTCGAAACGGGATCCTGTTCATCGGGAGGGGTCTGGCGTACCGCATAACAGAGGAAACGGACCTCCTACGGTCGAAACGGGGGTCCTGTTGATCGGGAGGGGTGTGGCGTACCACAAAACGGACGACACGGACTTGTGTTGGAGCGCTATGGTCAAAACGGGGGTCCTGTTCATCGGGAGGGGTGCGGCGTACCGCAAAACGGGACTCCACGGGATACTATTCATCTCCACCGTCGACCTCCTGCAGCCTCCACGGGCTCCTGTTCATCCAGCCTCCACCGCGCGCTACTCCACCGCGCGCTACTCCACCGGCTACTGTTCAACCACCCCTCCACCGTCTACTGTTCATCCAGCCCTCCACACCACGGGGTCCTGTTCAACCACCCCTCCACCGTCTACTGTTCATCCAGCCCTCCACACCACGGGGTCCTGTTCAACCACCCCTCCACCGTCTACTGTTCATCCAGCCCTCCACACCACGGGGTTCTGTTCATCCACCCCTCCATGGGCACCCCTCCACCGTCTACTATTTATCCAGTCCTCCACCACACCATGGGCTCTTGTTCATCCAGAGGCAATGCCACCGCTCACT
Source organism: Triticum urartu (assembly GCF_003073215.2). Lineage (NCBI taxonomy): Eukaryota > Viridiplantae > Streptophyta > Magnoliopsida > Poales > Poaceae > Triticum > Triticum urartu. The sequence continues at coordinate 275,850,913 of NC_053023.1, forward strand.
GTTCATCCAACCCCCCCCCCCCCCCCCCCCCCCGCAACGCTCACTGTTCATCCCATTGATCAGCTTCAGTTAGCAGCAGTAGCGAAGGAATCGCTCGATCGGGTTCAGTTAACAGCCATCGATCGATCGCTCGAGTTCAGTAACGTGTAGCCTGCAGTGCAATCGCTCGGGTTCAGTTAGAGCCCAACGCCTCGCTCGGGTTCAGTTAGAGCCAACGCCTCGCACACACGCGCGCACGTGTACGAGAGAAACGCGCATCGCTCGGCCCACGACCTCCCACCATAACCGGGAACTCCCCAAAATTTTCCTCTCCCTTGCTTCTACCATGGTTTTTTCCGTAATGGACGGCCCAAAGAATGTCATGCAGCTGTGTCTCCGGCCCGCCCATGATGAAAAGCCCATTTTCTGTCATGATTTTTTGTCATAGAAGTAGGAGCCCACCACATCTATGATGATACCGGGTTTTGTCACGATTATCGTCATAGAAGTGTCATATGTATGACATAATTTTTTTCGTTCGGCCCAAAATGTCACGGATGTGTCTGTTTTTCTAGTGTTAGAGAAGCGGTCCATAACGACAAATACCGAACCCTTTCCATTTCTAGTCCTAGGCAATCCAAGTACAAAATCCATGCTAATATATTCCCATGGTTGATATGGAATTGGGAGAGGCATGTAAAGGCCATGGGATTGAGCTTTAGACTTAGCTTTGCGACATGTAGAGCATCCGTTGGTGAAGCGGTTGATGTCGCAAAACATCTTGGGCCAATAATAGTTCTTGGAGAGCGCAACAAAAGTCTTGTCGCATCCAAAATGTCCCATTAGTCCTCCTGCATGAGATTCCTGCAAAAGCAACAAACGAAGAGAAGACTCGGGGATGCAAAGTTTGTTAGCTCTCATGAGATATCCATCTTTGATGTAATAGCAGTCCCAAGAGGTATGCGTCAAACACTTGGCATAAGGAGTAGAAAAAGTGGGATCATGCTCATATAAGTCTTTTATGTGCTCCAAGCCAAGAACATCCAATTCAAGTTGAGTAACAAGCATGCATATGCGAGAAAGAGCGTCTGCCACAACATTTTCCATACCTTTGATGTACTTGATGACATAAGGAAAAGACTCAATGAATTCACTCCATTTAGCATGATGCTTGTGCAACTTAGTTTGACCCTTAAGGTATTTAAGCGTTTCATGATCGGTATGAATGATAAATTCGTGAGGGCGAAGATAGTGTTCACATTCATGCAAAACTCGCACTAAAGCATATAACTCTTTGTCATAGATGGGATACTTGAGTTGAGCTCCAGAAAGTTTCTCACTAAAATAAGCAATTGGGCGCTTCTCTTGCGTTAACATACCTCCTATGCCATTAATACTAGCATCGCAATGAATTTCAAAAGGTTTGTCAAAGTTGGGTAATGCAAAAACGGGAGCATGAGTAAGCAAATTCTTAAGCTCATTGAAAGCGGTATGTTGGGATGGTCCCCAAACAAAAGGCACATTTTCTTGCTCAAAGCATACAAAGGTGAAGCTATGGTGCTAAAGTCTTTCACGAACCTACGGTAGAAAGCTAAACCAAGGAAGCTACGCACTTGTTGCAAATTGGTTGGTTTAGGCCAAGTTCTGATAGCATTGATCTTAGTCATCAACATGAACACCCTTAGAGGAAACAACAAAACCCAAGAAAACGAGCTTATCAACGCCGAAAAGGCACTTTTCCATGTTAGCATAGACATGTTCGTTTCGAAGAGTTTGCAAAATGGTTCGAACATGGGTGACATGATCTTGAAGAGATTTGCTATAAACAAGGATATCATCAAAGTACACCACAACAAACTCACGAATGTAAGGGCGAAAGACATGATTCATAAGATGCATGAAAGTACCCGGTGCTTCCGCTAAACCCATAGGCATGACTAACCACTCATACAAACCAAACTTTGTTTTGAAAGAGGTCTTCCATTCATCACCCTCCTGTATGCGGATTTGATAGTAACCACTTTTCAGATCAGTTTTGGAAAATATAGTGGCACCGCTAAGTTCATCAAGCATATCATCAAGGCGTGGAATGGGATACCTATAGCGAACGGTGATAGCATTGATAGGTCTACAAATCGGAGCACATGCAAAAGCTATCGTCTCGTTTTGGCACAAGAATGACCGGAACGGCACAAGGACTCAAACTTTCACGCACATGTCTGTGGTCTATGAGATGCTTTACTTGCCTTTGTATTTCTTTGGTTTCATTGGGGTTGAATCGGTAGGGAGCTTTGTTCGGAAGAGGTGCTCCGGGGATGAGGTCGATGCGGTGCTCGATGCCTCGTAGTGGAGGTAGTCCCGGAGGTAGCTCGTCAGGGAAAACATCTTGGAATTCCTGCAAAAGAGAAGACAACACTAAAGGTAGAGTGTGAGAGGTGTTAGCTTTTGGTGCGTCGTCCTTGCCCAAAAGGACATAGTGTAGGACACTAGATGGGTTCTCGCACATTCCTCTCATCTCACTTTTTGTGGAAAATAGAACTACGTTCTTCTTGTCGCTCATCGTGGAGGCACTCGATTTGGGCTTGTGGCGCTCACTCTCCTTTTGGTTGTTCACTCTCTCACAATTATCTCCACGCTGGGTGGCTTGCTTGTCGGTGATCACTTGGCTTGGAGACATAGGGCGAAGTACGTACTCCATTCCTTTCATTTTGAAGATGTAGTGGTTTGATACGTCTCCAACGTATCTATAATTTTTTATTGCTCCACGCTATTATATATTCTGTTTTGGATGTTTAATGGGATTATTTATACACTTTTATTTTATTTTTTGGGATTAACCTATTAACCGGAGGCCCAGCTATTATAACTTTTTTTGCCTATCAAACGGGGTCCAAACGGAATGAAACCTTCGGGAGTGTGATTTTTTAAACAAACGTGATCCAGAGGACTTGGAGTGGACGTGAAGCCAAGTGATCATTGTGGTGTAATACCTCGGGACTCCTCGCCTGCGCCTGTCCCTTTAGCACCAAAGAGGAAACGAGGACACTGCGCGCGCTGGCGCCGGCCTGGTGTCTGCCTGGCCTTAGTCATCATGGCTTGTGTCACAGGGATCTCGCGAGGTGCCCCCTACCTTGATCTCTCCGCCCCTCGCGAGCCAGCCTAGTGAGGCCGCCCCTGAGGAGGTCTTGCGTCGTCTGCCTCGCGAGGGTCTTGAGTGTTCACTACTGAAGATGGGCCGTACAAGGCCGCTGGTGGAGCCACGCTGTGGGCCGTAGGCAGGCAAGTCTGGGGACCCCCATTCCCAGGACGCCGACAGTAGCCCCCAGGCCCAAGGCTCACTCGGACTTGGCTTCAAAGTGAAGCCAAGGGGCCAATGCGGAGTGTCGCGGGCCCCAATAGCCTAGGACCTCGGTTGACGCATGGCGATTGATGAGACGTGGGTGTCTCCGCTTCCCCATGTTGCCTCGACAACTGCCCGCTTAACAAAAGGTTGGCGCGCTGCATTTGCCTTCTTTGCCTTCCGTTGCCTTGCTACAGATCCCCTTTCTCGCTCCTTGCTTCCAGAGACAACAGATCCACCCGGACCCTTCTTCAAGCCTGCCGCCAATGGCGCCCAAGAAAGCTAGGGCCACTCCCTCGTCGGCTTGGTACAAGCCGGCGCTCGATGCGTCGAGCGTTTCGGAGAAGAACCTTGCCGCCGTGCTCCTGATGATAGCGGAGGGTGATAAGAAGAGGAAGACTGTGCTCCGGGCTGGCTCCGATGAGCCGGAGGCCTCAAGCAGCACCTTCTACCCCTTCTTCATGAGTAGCATCGTCGTCGGGCTGGTTCCCCCCTTCTCCGACTTCTACTCCATCCTTAGACATTACAAGATCCACGCTCTCCATCGTCATCCCAACTCCATTCTACTCCTGTCGATCTTTGCCTTCTACTGCGAGGCGTATGTCGGAGTGATGCCGTCCGTGGCGCTGCTGCGCCACTTCTTCCTCCGGATCAAGGAGGCCACTGCTCTAGATGCATTGGCTTCATCGCGGCCAACAAGACCAACGCCATCTCGAAGGCCGGGAAGAAGGCTGAGGGCTTCGGGGGCAAGTGGGTCTTGATGGACGCCAAGCGCACCCACCCCCGGCTGGTGCTGCCGACGGAGATGCCTGTGTCCCAAGAGGGGTGGCTTCGCAGGAAGCTCGCCGACTCCCGGGCGGCGCAGGTGTTGGAGAGGATGACCGCCGACCTAAGGCCTAGTGATTCAAGGGCGGCGAAGCTGTCGGGGGCCATGATCATCAAAGAATTCATGAAGCAGCATGTGGCTCCCCTCCAGTCACGCCCGCGCCCCTTGTGGAAGCTTGGAGACGAAGGGGACAACCTCTTCCTGCACCCGGATGCCCTTTTTGACGAGGATCTGCGCTCGGCCCTCCGCTCCTTGGTTGCGGACGATCAAGGGTACCTGCCGGACTCCTTCATTCCCTTGTACCGCCATCCGGATGGGGCGAAGGTTTTCGCCGCCCTGCCCATCTTCGACGGGCATGGGCTTGTGCCGCCTGCGCCCTCGAATGTCCTTGCGACGATGACTCTGGTAGACGTGTCTTCCGACGAGTCTCGCAAGGAGGAAGAAGAGGAGGAGGAGGAGCGCGACTCGGAGGTGACCCACGAAGGGGCGGGGGAGACCTCCCCTTTGCACAAGGTAGACATCCTACGCACCCTGCCCGATGACGATGACGAGGACGATGTCCCCCTAGAAAGGGGGGAGCTGCATGTGGCTGGGGGCTCCATGAGGTCCAAGGTCAGTCCTCGGAGGAGGTCACCGGCCGAGATTCCGACAAGGGGAAGGTCGGCGCTAATCTCCCAAGATGACGCCCCTGTTCAGACGCTGCCTGGAGCTGCTTCCGGCTTATCTGCTGCCCCCTCTTCAGCGCCTGGAGGCCGCACGCCCGCGCCTTAGGCTGCGAGGCTCTCAGGCTTCAAGCTTAGGAAGCAGAGAGACTACGCCACGGTGGACCAGTAAGTATTCCCGTCATGCCTTGTTCATGCTTCTGCTGCTGATTCTTGACGCTTCTCCGTTGTGCAATTAGGCTGACGTCCACGGCGAAGAAGAGGAAGGAGGAAGCGGCGGTACTACTCGGGGCCAAGTTGCCTGCAGCAGCCGCACCTTCCTCCGCGGGGAAGGGCACGCTCGCGCTTCCCCAGCCAATCGTTCTCGCGAGACTTGGGGGAGCGTCCTTTGGAGGAAGCAACCCCCGCAGCCCCGTTGGCTCCGGAGGTGCCCACGTTCGGCTCGGTAGCTGGGGTCCCGCAAGATCAGGAGCTTCTAGCCTCTCAGATCATGGTGACGACATTGTCTCCTCCTCCTTCTTCCGCCGCACTGCTAACCTTGGATCCTTCCGCCTCCCTTGATGTCCTGGAGCATGCTCTCTCCACGCTGACCCTGCTGCGAGAGGATCTTCAAGGCGCCGACCGTCACCTGCCGGCCGAGCGCCTGGAGCTTATTTCTGGCTGGCTTCACTCCGATGCGTCCGTATGGGCGGCATTGAGTTGAGCTGCGGCAGTCTCCAAGAAAGACGAGCAGGTTGCCGCCCAAGCCGCTGCTGCTCGTGAGGTGGCGTTGAAAGACGTCGGGCCACCCAGGATCGTTGTCAGTCGCTGGAGACCATGCGCAACGAGCGCGCGATTGAAAGTGCGTTACATCGACTAGAGGGGGGTGAATAGGCAATTTTTATGAAATTCTTCACTAAGGAATTTGCCGGTGAGGAAATTCCTTAGCGAAGAACTACTAGCAGCAGAATAAGTACTCAAAAGTAAAAATAACAGAATACAAGCATAGTCATCATGATGAAATGAAGACAGGCACAGAGTACAGGAAGCGTAATCACAGGATAACACAGGATGAAGACAAACAGACTGAAGAAATTAAACTGAGGAAATTGAGAAAGTCAAAGTCAAAGTCTTCAAACACAGATATGAGGAAATGAAAGAGTTGAGGAAATAGAACCAGTAAGCTTGGTGAAGACAATGATTTGGTAGACCAGTTCCAACTGCTGTCTCAGTTGTACGTCTGGTTGGAGCGGCTGAGTATTTAAACTCGAGGACACACAGTCCCGGACACCCAGACAAGGACACTTAGTCCAAGACACCCAGTCCTCACCGCATTCTCCTTGAACTAAGGTCACATAGACCTCGTCCAATCACTCGTGGTAAGTCTTCAGGCGACTTCCAAACCTTCACAAACTTGGTCACTCGGCGATCCACAATTCCTCTTGGATGCTCTAGACCATGACGCCTAATCGTCTGGAAGAAGCACAGTCTTCAAAGGTAACAAGCGTCCGATCCACTCAGGATCAATCTCTTCAGTGATGCTCAATCACTTGGGGTTTGTAGGTGTTTGGGTTTTAGGTTTTTGGTTTTTCCTCACTTGATGATTTTCGCTCAAAGTCCTCGGAGGATGGGTTGGTCTCAAGTGACAAGTGTCAGTTTCTCTCGGAGCAGCCAACCAGCTAGTGGTTGTAGGAGGCAGCTATTTATAGCCTAGGGAGCAGCCTGACATGATAAGACATAAATGCCCTTAATGATATGACCGTTTGGTGGATATATATTTTGGGACAGCTGGCGCATAGCACAGCAACGGTCGGAATTTTGAGTAGTAAAATCCTCAGGGCTATCATGTTCCTCACTGTGTAGGCAATCCGCACTAGCGAATTCCTAACTCCTCAGTCAGGACAAATTCCTCAGAGAACAGAAGAACTTCGTCTCTGTCACTGAAGAAATTGACTGAACTGTATGAGATTTCCAATGGCTTCACTCGAAGGGATTGGTAGATGTAGGATTTTGAGTTGAGCATCACGTGGAAATTTTTCCTTAGTATTTCCTCGACCCCCTTTAACAGTACGGTGTTTCCTATGACTCAAGAAAGAGAAAAACAAAACTATGAAAACGAAAGTCTTCAAGCTTCATATTCCTCGCATGAATATCAAGTCTTCACGGACACACCAATTTCTTCACTTTCAAAGTCTTCATGAAAGTCTTCAGAAATACCAAAATCTTCAGTTGAAGATGTTCATTTTTAGGGGTCGACTTTTCCTGTAAATATCAAACTCCTCATAGACTTATAGACCTGTGTACACTCACAAACGCATTAGTCCCTTAACCTATAAGCCTTCAGTACACCAAAATCACTAAGGGGCACTAGATGCACTTACAATCTCCCCCTTTTTGGTGATTGATGACAATATAGGTTAAGTTTTCAACGGGGATAAACATATGAAATGTAACTACTGATATTGAGGAATTTGATTGCAAGATATAAAATAACTCCCCCTGAAGATGTGCATAGTGAGGAATTTGCTTTTGAAGCAATGCACACTTGAAGAGTTGAATCATGGAGATCTCCCCCTATATCTTGTAATTCATACACACATTTAACATATAATATGAAGAATTTGAAATGCATGATGAAATATGGTGCCTGATGAAATTCAGCATGCGTGCAATAATATTTAACAAGGAATAAGCATGCAGAATAGTGCATCAAAAGTATCAGAGCACAGTGCATCAAAAGTATCAGGGCACCATCGGGTTTAAGATTATAACTCGATCCAATAAAGTTTCAGAAGAATGAGAGTTGTAACTTAGCAAAAAAATGCCCATATAGTAGACCCGCTTGAAGACTAACTCATATTTCTCCCCCTTTGTCATCGAATGACCAAAAGGATCGAAAATGAGGACTAACGCCCCTGAAGATAATCATGTTGATGAAGGAGCGCCAGCGTTGTTAGGGTCGTTTGTTGATGTAGGGCCTACCGCAGTGTCATCCAAATCTTCATGTTCATTAGTGTCGCATGATGAAGAAAATGAGTTGGCCACCAGAGAAGGAACTTGGACCTTCTTGAATTTCTTCGGTGGAGGTGCAGACCAGTCAAAATCTTCTTTGAGACCCATGTTCTTCGGATCTTCTTCACCATATAGATGTGACAGGATTTCCCAGGTGCGACTGAAGACTTGATGGAGGTAGTAGTGGTTTTTCTTCACTTCATTGTGTGTGGCAGTCATGTTGTGAAGAAGTCAACCAAACTGACGCTTAACCCATTTGTGATCTTGATCCACCTTCTGGTGAAGACTAAGCAGAAGTTCACGGTCAATCATCACGCACGGAGCAGTGGCTTGAGGAGTGGACTTGGGTGCATTGGCAGAGTCATGTGTGGCAGAGTCATCATTGGTGGAATAAGATGCAGCTTTGCGAAACTGACCATCCAATGGACGAATGCCTTCATCTATTACAGCTGGTGCCTTGCCCTTTCCATCAACTGAGGAATATGTCTACTTGAGGACTTCAATTGGGGGCAAGTAGCTGAGGTGATTCTGGAAATCAGCTTTGTAGTTGAGTGAAGACCTTGTTTGAGGAATCTCATAATCCAAGGTGCATAAGGCTTCAGCTCAAACGAAGACAGTGCAACATTGGCCATAGTCCTCATGAAGAAATCATGATAATTGACAGGAATGCCATGAACGATGTTGAAAACCAGATTCTTCATGATGCCAAAGATTTCCTCATCAGATGAGTCGTGGCCTTTGATAGGACTAATTGTCCTCGTAAGAATACGATAGACAGTTCTGGGCACGTACAGCAATTCCTTCACAAGGAATTTGGTTCTTGGTGCTTGACCTGGCTTCAAAGGTTTCATCAGCACCTGCATGTAATGATGTGTGAGCTCAGGTTTGTAGATGCAGCGAGCTTCTTCAAGGGGAGGACTGAGTGGTAGAGCACGAAGCAATTCAGAGGCTGGTGTAGTGTAGAGAGTGTTTTCAGACATCCAGTCCAGCACCCATGAATTCACATCTTCAGCATCTCCGGTGATGTGCAGCGTTGCATAGAATTGAAGAATCAGTTCTTCATTCCAATCGCAGATGTCAGAGCAAAAGTTTAGCAATCCAGCGTCGTGAAGAACACTCAGGACTGGTGCGAAGCACGACAGAGATTCCATATCCATGTGAGGAATATGCTCATGGTAGAAGATCTTCTCCTTGTTGAACAGCATCGAGGAATAGAAATTGGCTTGACTGGCAGTCCAGAAACGCCTCTTCCTAATGCGAGTAGAGTCATATGGGTTGTAATCTTCGAAGAAGGCGTGCTCACCGAAGAAATCATCAGCCTTGAACTATTGCTTGTGTGAGAATGGATCCTTTGGCTTCGGCAGAGGAGTGTCAGTGAGTTGCATCACGACCTCAGGAATCTCAATCGCAGGTTCTTCAGGCTGAGGAATTTTTGGTTCCTCCTCAGTGGCAGTCTGCGTAGTTGGTTGTTCAGCAGCAGCAGTTTCTTCAGCGCTAGTGGCTGGAATTTCCTCATGGACAGATGTAGTGGGATGAGTTTCTTCAGAGCCCAGGTGAACAGTTTGTGTGGGGGACTGAGGAATTTGCTGTAGAGGGGTGAACATTGGAGAGTTTGGATGCTGACTTTCCCAGAATTCATCACTAATTATGGGTGTGGAGCAGCCAATGTCCACATCTTCATCTTCATTTCTTCAACGCCAGCCTCTTCAGCTGTGAACTGGGGCACAGGCGAGGAGATGATAGGTGTTGAGGGGATCGCATCCACTTCAATTTCTTCATCCAATGGTTCGGACGAAGCAGCAGAAGGAGTTTCTTCATCAGATCTGCTGGGGATCACATATTCTTCATCAAAAGGAACAAGGTCCTTTGATGGCCTGGTTGAGATGGGAACAGCATCAATCGGTTTTGCAAATGAGCTTGTCATAGGCTTCATTTTCTTCGGAGCTGAAGAATCTGAAGTAGCTGATGCTTTCCTTTTCTTCACTGCAGCACGCTCAGCAGCCTTGGTCTTCTTCATATCTGATGCAGATGGAAGGATTGGAGGTGAAGTTGGTGCAGAAGCAGCTGAGGAATTTGGTTGATTTTCTTCAGGCACAACTGATGTAGTTGCCTGAGTTCTTCAGTTTCTTCAGGCACACCACTAGTGGGTGCCCTGGCAATTTCTTCAGCGGCTGGAATGCAGTCATTAGCCCTGGAACTCACATTATCTTCAGCAGCCTGATTGTCATCAGCGGTGCTGGCATTTTCTTCAGTAGGCTGAGCAGATGCTTCAGCCTGAGGAATTTCCTGTTGCGTTGGGGCTGCAACATTGGAAGTGAAGTTATCCGCAAGTTTCACAAAACGAACCTTGGCTCCAAGCCAATCACCGCGATATGCGTCAAAGTCATCACTGAGTTTCTTAATCTCAGTCTGAGTAGTGACAAGTTCTTCAGTTGTCATAGAGACAACGTTTTTCTTCAGATAGCGCTCTTTCTTGTACTGCGCTTTCTTGATCTGCCTGGCCTTCTCAAATTTCCACTTTTCTTCTTGAATGAAGTGGGTCGGCATGTGACTCTGGCCAGGAGTCAGCTTGAAGTTAGGCAAGGGAGTGTTGGGGTCCTTGTGCCAATCATCAATGTAGTCGAGGATCAGCTTGGGATCCAAAAGTAGTGGCACCTCTGATCCTTTGGCTCTAGCGGCCCTGACTTGCCTGTCTCTGATGATTTCTGCAAGTTCATCATCATCAGCTTCGTCTTCATCAGACGGCACTTGGAAAGCGACTTGCTTCTTTTGAGGACTTGGGCGTGGACCTCGTCCAGCAGTGGCCTTTGTCTTCAGTAGTGAGGGGCCAGCTGAGGAACTTGGTGCAGCTGAGGAACTAGCTGAGACACCTGAGGCAATGGAGATGCCGACAGTCCTTTGGCATGAAGCGAGATGCACAGGTGCTGAGGATTTGGTCGGAACAGCTGAAGGCTTTGGCAGAGGAGCTGAGGACTTTGGAGGAACAGGAGCAGCATGAGGAATTAGCCGTGAGGGCTTTGATGATTCTGGCCATGAGGGCATTGCTGAGGAAGCACTTGGCTTGCGCGCAGACTTCTTTGACATAGCCTTGTTTGGCTTGACAGCAAGGACCTCAGCAGAGGCAGCAGCAGCAGCAGAGTCTTCATTGAATTTCCTCACTGCTTCTTTGGCTTGCTTAGCCAACTTGCCTTGGCACTTGGCCCATTCATCAGGATAGTCCTCACCGCGCTTGAGGCTGGTGGGATCTGCTATTTGGCCAGGTGCCAATGGAGCTCTTGGGCATGGAGGATTGAGTGCGAATTTCTTCATGTACTTAGGAGTGACATATCTGTACTCCCTCCATTCTCTTGCCCATCTCCTCTCTATCTTCTGAATGCGCACTTTGTGCTCATTCTTGGTTTCCTCAGTAGGTGTGCAGTACCCAGCATATATGTCATCAAGGATCTCAAATGCTGTATTTACCTCAGGCCTCTTTCCTCCCTTCTGTGGCCTTTTACCATCAACCATTTTCTTCAGTTGAGGAATTTGAACAATCGAATTCTCTGAAGAAGTATGCAACTTTTCTTCGAGGAACGCTGCAAATGAGTTAAGTTGATGAGAACCTAGTGATTCAGCAGCTGACATGTGTACCTGTGAACAGAGTATAGTTGCGAGGAATTTGGAGAGGTCATATGCGTTCTCAGAAGGTTTTTCAAAATGAGCAAGTTTGAGGAATTTGACCAGATGATTCTTGAAGATTTTCACTAAGCGTTCTTTGTCTTAGGTTCCAGAGTTGTATAGATCGAAGATCCACACAATTGAGGAATCTTGAAGAAAAATGATGCTTAGAGAAACGAATCAAGAACGGATGACTTGTGAGGTGTTCAGTGTGTGAAGATATGAAGAAAAACACTTTTGAAGATTTTTTAGATAATCATTCGAATCAACGAGGGCGGTAAAAGTAACTTTTAATTACCCTGGACAAAGAACACGACGAACTGGAGTGAGGAGATGTGAAGTTCGTCTGTGCAGATCTTCCACGCCCTAACTTGGCGGAGGAAGACGGCTACAGCGGCGGCGGAGTGAAGATGTCCGCGGTCGGCGCGAGTACGTCGGCGATGAGGTCAAGGCAGTGAAGCTCTTCCTCACCGGCGGCGATGAAGTAGCGACGGCACTAGGGTTTGAGAAGCTCGAGCTGGAGAGAGAGGTCGAGCGGAGTAAAAGAAGTGAAGGAGGGAAGGAGGGGTATTTATAGCCACGGTGAAAAACTGCTCGCCCGAAGAAATTGGATGAACGTGCCCCTGACCCTTCTCATTCGCATGACATGTGTCACCCACGTAGTGAGAGGTGGAGATCGTGTTAGATCGTGGGTGAGTGGATAAGTGTATCGAGGGATGCGGAACGGTTTGAGCGGCAAGACCGAAAATTTTGATAAGATAGGTTTTAAAGTTCCGCTCGCAATTTCTTCAGCTGACAAGGACACAGTGAAGATTTTGAATGAGTTTCAAATAGAACGCACATGAAGAATTTGTGAACAGATTAGGTTGAGTATAGCATAGAGGGGAAGGGTCCGATCACATTCACTTAGCAGAAAACCAACTTGAAGAATTAGCAATAAGTGAATGCTGTAGAGGACATAAACTCATATATATATATATATATATATATATATATATAGCCAATAAAAAAACGACGGAACTAGTGAAGACTATGCAAGGTTGAAGAATATGAATAATTTGAGGAATTTTAACTTTTGGTGGTGGCGTGACCCACCGTATAAGAATGATGATTTTAGACACCGCGTACAATTATCGTAGGGTTCTGAGAATCAAATTCTTCGTTAATTTCTTCACACTAAGAGTGTTATTCTTCATTGATTGAAGAAAAACGTTTCTTCATGTGTTGCACATCTAAGTCATCAATTTTGCATAAGTGTTAGGATGAGTGTCCTTTTCACAGAACATTCGAAGATTCTAGGATATTTAGCTCACACCGCAACTTGCTAAATCTCTTCTCATCCAAGGGCTTTGTGAAGATATCGGCTAGCTCTTCTTCAGTCTTCACATGCTCAATAGAAATGTCGCCCTTCATCACATGCAAACACTAAGCATTATATCTGGCCTAGATGCACATAAGTATAATAAGGAACCTATCATGGAGCAGTATACCTTATGATCGAAGTCAATACCATTTTCATCAATGCATAGATGGCCATTTGTGGGCATAGGAATTTTGACGCCTTTGCAATCTTGCATGCCAAATTTCCTCAGTACATCCTTGAGGTATTTCTCCTGAGATATGAATATGCCATTGTGTTGTTGACGAATTTGAAGACCTAAGAAGAATTTCAACTCTCCCATCCTAGACATTTGATATTTTGGCACACAAACAATTCACCATCATAAGATTTACTGAAAAGAGTAGGGTCGAGTGAACCGGGTTTGAAGCCTTTCTTCATGAAGAGTTCCTTTAGGGTATCATACCAAGCCTGTGGGGCCTGCTTGAGGCCATAGAGGGCCTTGTTGAGTTTGAAGACTTTGTCAGGATTCTTTGGATCTTCAAAACCTGGGGGTTGAGCAACATATACTTCTTCCTCAAGCTTACCATTGAGGAATGAACTTTTCACATCCATTTGATACAAAGTGATATCATGATGGTTAGCATAAGCAAGTAATATGCGAATAGCCTCAAGTCTAGCAACAGGTGCAAAAGTTTCATCGAAATCAATTCCTTCAATCTGTGTGTAGCCTTGAGCTACAAGCCGTGCCTTATTCCACACCATAAGGCCATTTTCATCTTGCTTGTTGCAGTAGATCCACTTTGTGCCGATGATATTGTGCTTGCGAGGATCTGGACGTTTGACCAGTTCCCAGACATTGTTAAGCTCGAACTAATGTAATTCCTCTTGCATGGCCTGAATCCACTCAGGCTCCAGAAATGCTTCATCTACCTTAGTGGGCTCTGTAATAGAGACAAAAGCATAATGCCCACAAAAGTTAGAAAAATGTGAAGCTTTTGAGCGTGTGAGAGGACCTGGCGCTTTGATGTCATTGATGATCTTTTCAACTTGCACTTCTTTTGCAATGCGAGGATGAGCTGGTTGTCGTTGAAGAATTTGATCAGCGTTTTCTTCAGCACCATTTTCTTCAGGTGCATTAGCTCGACGTTCTTCATGTTCTGGAATGAATTCTTCAGCAGATTCTTCAGTAGGAATGACATCCTCAGTAGCCTTGAACTTGATAGTTTCCTCAGGTGCTGGTTCATCTATCACAGTAGGTAGGTGCTCTCTTTGCGAGCCGTTAGTTTCATTGAACCACACATCTACAGTTTCAACAACTTTGTGAAGAACGTTGTTGAAGACTCTGTAGGTGCGCGAGTCCTTTCCGTAACCAAGCATAAAACCTTCATGTGCTTTCGGTGCAAATTTTGAGTTGTGATGAGGATCTGTAATCCAACATTTAGCATCAAAGACTTTGAAATAACTTACATTGGGTTTCTTGTCAGTGAGGAGTTCATAGGCAGTCTTTTTGAAGAATTTGTGAAGATATACTCTGTTGATGATGTGGCACACAATATCAATTGCCTCAGTCCAGAAACGACGAAGCATTTTGTATTCATCAAGCATAGCGCAAGCCATCTCAGCAATAGTCCTGTTCTTGCGCTCCACGATGCCATTCTGCTGAGGAGTGTAAGGAGCAGATAACTCATGAGTAATACCAAGTTCATAAAGATAGTCATCGAGACCAGAATTCTTGAACTCAGTGCCATTGTCACTTCTGATGTGCTTGATCTTCACACCAAAGTTGGTTGAAGCCCTTGAGGAAAATCGTTTGAAGACTTCCTGCACTTCATGTTTGTAAGTAACAAGGTGTACCCATGTGTAGCGAGAATAATCATCAACAATAACAAAGCCATATTAAGATGCTTCATTTGAAATAGCAGAATAATGATTAGGACCAAAGAGATCCATGTGAAGCAATTCAAATGGGCGAGTAGTGGTCATGATAGTCTTCGTTGGATGCTTGGCCTTGGTCATCTTCCCAGCTTCACAGGCTCCGCATAGGTGATCCTTGAGGAATTTGACATTGTCGATGCCAATGACATGCTTCTTCTTCGCAAGCGTGTGCAAATTCCTCATGCCTGCATGACCAAGTCGTCGATGCCAAAGCCAGGCTTCTGAAGCTTTTGCAAGTAAGCACACGGCTGGGTGTGGTCCTGTAGAGAAATCAACAATATACAGGTCTCCTCTCCTAAAGCCTTCGAAGACTTTGGAATTGTCAGCTTCCATAACCACAACACAACGGTACTTGCCAAAAACAACAACCATATCAAGATCACAAAGCATTGAGACAGACATAAGGTTGCATCCTAAGGACTCAACAAGCATGACTTTGTCCATGTGTCGATCCTTTGTAATCGCAACCTTACCTAGACCAAATACCTGACTTTTGCCTTTGTCAGCAAAGATGATATGCTTCAAATGCGACAGAGATAATGGAGCATCCATCAATAGATTCTTGTCACCAGTCATGTGGTTTGTACATCCACTATCGAGGACCCACTCAGTGGCTTTGGGTTGATCATCCAGCAGATGAATTAGTGCAGCTTACAAACTCATATACTTCATCCGTGAAGAATATGACATCAATTCATCAGATCAATTTCATCAAGTAAAAGAACTAATAACGCAATAAGGGGACGTGAGAAATGAAAGTTCATTTCTTCATGATTAGCGTGCATCCTATCAGGCATGCTCAGGTCTCCAACAAATTCTTCAGACGATTATGTGCGTCTGGAGACCTGACCCTGCAGAAGAGATTAGTTCTTTTTCTTCACCACCCACATCTGAAGGGGTGGCAAAGAGTTCATCATTCTGCGAGCTCCATACGAGAAGGATGGCATAGAAGCCAGTCCATTTCGTTTCACATAAGAGGGGTTAGAGTAAGCATAAGAGTATGCAGAGAAATTCTTCGAGGACTTATGGACATAATGATTTGAAGAATAATGCATATATCCATAATCCTTAGATCTTCCCTGCGAAACAGACAGGTTAGCACGATGATGTTCATATGAGGACTCTGCTCCATATGAGGAATTTAGTCCATATGAAGAATTTGATCTGGGGTTCCTATTCTTCACAAGTGGCGTCATGACGACATTCACCTGAAGATTTTCAAGACATCTTTTGGGAACCCAGATTTTCTTCATAGGGGAGCCGTTCCTGCAGTTAGTGCCAACATATCTAGCAAATACTTCACCATTCTGATTTTTGAATAGCTTATAGTTGGAGTCAATTGACTCATCATCAGAATGAGGAGATTCACATGCAAATCCAGATAAGTTAGATGGATCAACTGGAGGTCCCTTTGCAGCAACCCATGTAGTTTTGGGGTACTGCTCAGGCTTCCAATATGTACCATCAGCATTGAGTTTCCTCTCAAAGGCGATACCCTCTTTCCTAGGGTTCCTGTTGAGGATTTGCTTTTTAAGCACATCACAAAGAGCCTGATGCCCTTTGAGGCTTTTGTACATGCCTGTCATGTACAATTCCTTCAGCCCTGCATCGTCAGTGATACTAGCAATGTCCTCAGATGAGGAATTAGTG
Organism: Triticum urartu; assembly: GCF_003073215.2. Taxonomy (NCBI): domain Eukaryota; kingdom Viridiplantae; phylum Streptophyta; class Magnoliopsida; order Poales; family Poaceae; genus Triticum; species Triticum urartu. The sequence goes on from NC_053023.1 coordinate 275,867,295, forward strand.
ATAGCAGAGGCATGTGAAGAATTTGAAACATTAGCAGCATTTGAACATTCAGGTGAAGAATTAGCAGATTCACGTTCAATGCACTTCAAGCATGGTGGAACAAATTCTCCCTGAGAAGCGCTGATTTGTTGAGCAAGTAATGAATCGCGCTCCTTCTGAAGATCTTCATAACTCACTCTTAGCTTCTCAAGGTCTTGCTTTCTTTGAAGAAATTCATAAGAAAGCTTCTCATGATCCGATAAGAGAGTGTTATGATGACTTTGAAGTTTTTCAAGCTTGGACTGAAGTCTCTGAAGATTTTTAGTCAAAGTTTCAGTGCGATCCATTTCTTCACCCAACATATCATCACTTTTATTTAGCATGTTTTGAACCTTTTCTAAAGCCCTTTGTTGTTTTGTAGCAAGCTTAGCAAGTTTAGAATAGCTGGGTTTAAGGTTTTCATCAGATTCATTCTCACTTGATTCAGAGGATGTATATTTGAGTACCTTGGCACCCTTTGCCATGAAGCAATAGGTGGGAGCGTAGTCATCATCGCCTTCATCAGCCTTGTTGGTGAGGTCATTTTCTTCAGTGTCGAAGATAGACTTGCTGACGAATGCAGTAGCGAGAGCAAGGCTCACCACTCCAGATTCGGACTCCTCAGATGACTCCTCTTCCTCATTTTCTTCAGATTCAGCCTCAGAGTCCATTTCCTTGCCAATGAATGCCCTGGCCTTCTTGGAGATGCTCTTCTTGTGATATGAAGGCTTGGAGGATTTTGATGATGTGGATTTTGTGCATTTCTTCTTTTTCTTCGTATCATCAGAACTGTAATTCTTGTATTTCTTCTTCTTTGATTCCTTTTCCCACTGAGGACAATCTTGAATGAAATGTCCAGGTTTCTTGCATTTGTGACAGAGCCTCTTCTTGTAGTCACTGGATGAGGAATCATAGCTCCTTGAGGATCTTCCAAGGCGACCACGTCTTGAGAACTTTTGGAACTTCTTCACGAGTAGAGCTAGATCATGGCTCAGTTCTTCAGGATCACCAAGGCTGCTACCAGAGTCTTCAACTTAAGAACACGAGAGAGAGAGAGATCGAACACATACCTACTGGTACATACCCTCAGCCCCGAGGGTGAACTACTCCCTCCTCATCATGGAGAGCGCCGGGATGATGAAGATGGCCACCGGAGAGGGATTCCCCCCTCCGACAGGGTGCCGGAACGGGTCTAGATTGGTTTTCGGTGGCTACAGAGGCTTCTGGCGGCGGAACTCCCGATCTAGGTTTCTTTCTGGATGTTTTGGGTTATATAAGAGGTGTTGGAGTCGGGGAAAAGTCAGGGGGGTTCCCGAGGCGGCGACGAGGCAGGGGGGCGTGCCGCCCACCCTCGTGGTGGCCTCGGGACTGTTCTGGCCCACCTCCGGTACTCCGTGGGCTTCTTCTGGTCCAAAAATGATCTCCGTGAAGTTTCAGGTAAATTGGACTCTGTTTGATTTTCCTTTTCTGCGATAGTTAAAAATAAGGAAAAAACAGAAACTGGCACTGGGCTCTAGGTTAATAGGTTAGTCCCAAAAATCATATAAAATAGCATATAAATGCATATAAAACATCCAAGGTTGATAATATAATAGCATGGAACAATAAAAAATAGAGATACGTTGGAGACGTATTAGTGACACGTTCCCTCTCAGAACCACGAGCCTTCTTGAGAGAAGCTCCGGTTTGCAAGAAGCTTATACCAAAACTTGTTCCTATTCGGCCAAATTTTTTACCACAACATGGTAGTACTATGACATGACACCGTGCCAAGTTTCATGATTTTCAGGCATGTTTTGCATTTACAAGAATTTTAAAACCAAGTTTCTCAATGTTCTCGGCCAAGCCACGTTGCCCGGATGTTTGACTTTCATTCCCATTTCTTGCACGGGACCTAGAAATTCACCCGAGGACACACATGTGATTTTTCAACCAACTTTGGTGCACGAGAGCATGTGCTTGTAGTTCAAATTTGGATTATGCACATTAAATGACCAGAAACTCAACTAATGTATAAAAAGGCCAAACGAACCCAGAATAATTCCAAAATTTAACAGGTCACTCATGTAGTTCTATGTTGCCATTGTAAAGAAACTCAAGGGGGCAGCGTATATTGTTTCACACTCAAAGGTGACACGTTCCCCCTCAGAACCATGAACCTTCTTGAGAGAAGCTCCGGTTTGTAAGAAGCTTATACCAACATTTGTTCCAATTCGGCCAATTTTTTTACCATGGCATGGTAATACCATGACAAGATACCATGCCAAGTTTCATGATTTTTAGGTGTGTTTTGGATTTACATGAATTTTAAAACCAAGTTTCTGAATGTTCTCGGCCGAGTCATGATGCCAAGATGTTTGAATTTCATTCCCATTTCTTGCATGGGACCGAGAAATTCACCCAAGGACACACATGTGATTTTTCAACCAACTATGGTGCACTGGAGCATGTGCTTGCAGTTCAAATTTGGATTATGCACATTAAATGTCCAAAAACTCAATTAATGTATAAAAAAGGCCAAACGAACCCAGAATAATTCCAAAATTTAATAGGGCACTCATATAGTTCTATGTTGCCTCTGTAAAGAAAATTGTCGGTTTTCGGGTTCCGGTAAAACCCTTGAGGTTCGAACACTGGGGTGCGCACAAAAATCTCTCCCCCTCTCTAGCTCGCACTCAACGCGATCTCACGGCCTAGCTCGACGAACCCAAAGAATGAGAGACACAAGATTTATACTGGTTCGGGCCACCGTTGCGGTGTAATACCCTACTCCAGTGTGGTGTGGTGGATTGCCTCTTGGGCTGAGGATGAACAGTTACAAGGTAAGAACAGCCTCTTGAGGAGAGTTGTTCTTGTGCTTGGTGAACTTGTGTGGTTGTGGATTCTCTCTCTCTAGATGAGTCGATCCTTTCTCAGTTATCTCCCTATGGTGGTGGCTAGTACTATATACAGAGGCCCCGGTCCTCTTCCCAAATATTGAGCGAGAAGGGATCCCAGAATGGCCAATTTGAAGGGGGACAGCTAGTACAAGATATCCTGGCAAAAGTAGTCTTCGCTTGCCAAAGGCTCTGGTGGTGATGCCGTCTTGGGCTCCACAGTGACCTCCTTCCTGCTGTCCTGCTAGTCTTGGTCTTGTTGCACCGATATGGAAACCATTGCTTGATGCCTCAGGACTCCTCGCCTGTGCTTGCCTCTTTAGCACCAAAGAGGAAACGAGGACACTGCGCGTGCTGGTGCCCGCCAGGCGTCCGCCTGGCTCGAGTCGTCATGGCTTGTGTCACGCAAACCTCATGAGGTGTCCCTTGCCTTGATCTCTCCGCCCCTCACGAACCAGCCTGGTGAGTCTGCCCATGAGGAGGTCTTGCGTCGTTTGCTTCGCAAGGCTTGGCCCCTCACGAGGGTCTTGAGTGTTTGCTGGTGAAGATGGGCCATACAGGGCCGCTGGTTGAGCCACGCTGCGGGCCGCAGGCAGGCAAGTCTGGGGACCCCCGTTCCTGGAATGCCGACAGTATCCCCCGGGCCCAAGGCGTGCTCGGGCTGGGCTTCGAGGCGAAGCCAAAAGGCAAGTGCGCAACACCGCAGGCCCCAACAGGCTGCGGCTATGGTTGACACGTGGCGACTGATTGGATGTGGGCGTCTCTGCTTCCCCACGCCGTCTCGGCAATTGCCCGACTTGACGGGTCCTTGCTGCATGCAGGAAAAGATCATTATTACCTTAGATCGTGGAGGCCAGCGGTTGGCCTCCCCTTGGCTATAAATGGGAAGGGGGGCGGAGCCCCCGTCACCCATCTCTCCCTTTGCTTCTCCCGCTTCTTCTTCTTCCTTGCTTCAATGCCGACAGCGACACCCATGGCGCCTGCAAAGAGTCTCTTGGCTGCGGAGAAAGGGAAGGCTCGCCTGGAGGGGCCTGGCTCACCGCTGCCCAAGAGGGGGCGCGGTCGTCCCCGCAAGCACGCCATGACCCCCGTCGCGGCCCCTCATGGTCGCGGTGGTGCCCCTTCGCGTGGTGGTGGTCGCCCGAGTCGTGGTAGCCCCGTCGATGAAGGGAGGCACAGCGGCTGCACTTCCACTCGGCGGAAGTGCTGCCGGAGTTCGTCGTGTGGTCAGAGAACCCGGCCGGCACTTGGCTTCAGCTCCCGTGCTTCTTCGCCGGCGAGCTGTCAGCCACTGGTCTAGGTGGTATTTGGCTGCAAGCGGACGGCTGCTGCAGCAAGGCTTCCTAGGTCGCAGTCGATGTCTCCGCCGCAGGCAACGCAGTCCTGGCCCGCGGTTGGCATATGTTCGCCCGCGCGCGCGGACTGGGCAGGCGGCGTGCCCTCCACTTCAAGTACGACGACGACGCGACCCTCTTCGTGAGGGTATTTGGGGAAGATGGTCACCGCGTCAGGTGCTGCCCCGAGGACAACGATGGCAACGAGGTGCTCGGCCTTGGCGATGGCCATGACGAAAGTGGCGGCCGGCCCACCCTCCGCGCCGGCCATGTCTTGTCCAGCTACGACGACTCTTCTTCCGGCGACAGTTCCAGTAGTGGCGGCTATGACCAGCCGCCACGCCGCCGCGCCCGCTTCGAAGGCGGCAGCGGGCCGTCTCGTCGCGCGCTCTGGTGAAGTGCCAGGAGGGGTCTGGCTCAGCTCAGGAGAGCGCCACGGGCCCATCCTCGCGACCTGCTGCAGGAGCACGTTCCACTTTTGTTTCGTTTTTCCTTTCCTTCCCGTGTTAAGAGAGAGACAAGTATGGGGCCCCGCTGGGGCGTGCAACAATTATGATTTCTAAGTGGTTGTGCTATGTTTATCATTCCTGTGTTGGGTTGCAGCGATATGCTTTACATATGCGCGTAGGAATAACTTAGCTTGATGCGCCTGAAGTAGATTCCGCCTCACGAGACGCACGTTCCCTAATCCATGATGAGGCCTCCTGTGCTCGCAAGGCGCCTGAGAACTGCAAAAATTCGCTAGGAAATTCTTATCCTTCCGGATCCTGGTCGAAGGCACTGTTAGTCATGACCCAGTGCTTCGTATCGCAGTACCCAGGGGGCATGGAGTGAGAGGGGTGCGCCAGCTTGCGAGCACGAGCGAGGGTGCCTTGCGAAAGACAGGAAAACGAAAATGCTCACGAGGGCACCTGTCCAGCCCCCTCTCGAGGCATGCAAGGGAGAGTACGGGCCAAAAACGAGGACCCGAGAGCAGAAAGGAGGTGAAAAGGCAATGGAACCAGGCTAGCAAGGAACACCAGAAAGCAAATTCTTACTAAAGAGGGGCCAACCAACTACAGAAAGCAAATGAAAAGCCGCGTCTGATGCCTAGTCTAGTCGTCTTGTCTTCTCACCAGCGCGGAGCTAAGTGCTTCCACTAGTCGTGGGAGGGAGCCCTCGAGGCCCAAGGGCAACACTCCTGAGACTCCGGGGCGTGTACAACCCCACTCTTTATTACGTTAGAGTGTCACGAGCGAAGATTCTTCACAGGCACTAGGCCTTGCTTCATAGGCACCGGGCCTTGCTTCATGGGTAGAACTTCCGGAGGTGCTGGATGTTCCAGGCGTTCTGGATGGGGATCCCATCCTGCGTCTCCAGGTGCGCGGCGCCAGGCCTGGAGACGTGGGCGACCCAAAATGGGCCCTCCCACATGGGCGAGAGCTTGTGCAGCCCTTCCCTAGAGAGCACCTGCCTCGGGACAAGATCACCCACCTCGAGCGTCCTCGAGCGGACGTTGTGGCAGTGGTACCATCGCAGCGCCTGCTGGTACGTCACAACTTGGAGCGAGGCCTCACGGCGGCGTTCCTCCCGCAGCACGAGGGTCCATCCCCCACATGACGTCCTACTGCGTTTCATCAAACGCCAGGACCCGCGTGGAGCGATGCTTGACCTCTAGTGGGAGAACCGCTTCTGCTCCGTAGACGAGGAAGAACGGGGTCTCGCCTATGGGCCTGGTGGCGGTGGTGCGGATGGACCACAGAACGGACTGGAGCTCGTCGTGCCAGCACCTGCCATAGGCCTCGAGGTTCTTCTTGAAGGTCTTGGTCTTGAGACCCCTCAGGACCTCCGCATTGGCGCGTTTGTCCTGGCCGTTGCTCCTGGGGTGCGCCACGGAGGCGTAGCAGATCTGCATTCCAGGGTTAGCACAATATGTTTTGAAGAGATTGCTAGTGAACTGTGAGCCATTGTCAGTGATGATACGATTAGGGACCCCAAATCGGCTTATGAGCCCCTTGATGAACTTGACTGCTGAGCTAGCTGGGATGGTGCGGGCGGCTTCTAGTTCCGCCCACCTGGTGAATTTGTCGACGGCGGCGTAGAGGTAGCGGTAGCCTCCAGGCGCTCGAGGAAATGGGCCCAGGATATCCAGCCCCTAGACCGTGAACGTCCATGAGAGCGGGATAGTCTGGAGGTCCTGAGCAGGCTGGTGGATCTGCTTGGCATGGAATTGGCAGGCCTCGCAGGATTTCACGAGATCGGCCGTGTCGTTGAGTGCCGTGGGCCAGTAGAACCCACTGCGGAAAGCCTTGCCGACTAGGGTGCGCAACGACGAGTGGTGCCCGCAGTCTCCACCATGTATGTCAGGCAGCAGCTCACTCCCCTGTTCCCTGGAAAGGCATCATAGAGAAACATCATTCGGCCGCTTCCTGTATAGCTCACCGTCCTGAATGCAGTACGCCGTAGCCTGCCGGGCCACACGCTCCGCGTCTTCCTCCTTCTTCAACAACGTGCCCTGCATCAGGTACATTTTGAACTCTTCGATCCAGCACCCCTCCTGAAGCTCGAGCGCTAAGAGTAGGCGCGCTCCCGAGGTCGGGCCGCAGGTGGGGGCTCCCGAGGCTGATGTCTGGGGGAGTTCCTCGTGAGGTGGCGTTGGCTCCGCAAGCGGAGGTGCTGCCAAAGGCTTGAAGAGCCGCTCCTCAAAGATGCCAGTCTCTTGGGGCAGCCGCTTGGATGCTCTTTTGGTGATGTCGTTGGCCTCCTTGTTGGTGCCACGAGGCACATGCTGCAGCTCCAGGCCCAGGAACTGCTTCTCCATTTTACGTAACTCCGCAAGGTATGCCTCCATGTGCTCATCCTTTGACTCATACACCTTGTTGGAGAAGTTGACGAGGAGCTGCGAGTCTCCCTTGATGGTGAGGCGTTTCACCCCGAGGGCCACCGCAGCCTTAAGGCGGCGATGAGGCGCTCGTACTCCGCGATGTTGTTGGAGACCTTCTCGCCCCGCTGGAAGTAGAGCTGCACGGCATAGTAAAGCTTGTCCTGAGTGGGCGAGATGAGAACGGCTCCAGCCCCCGCGCCCCGGCGTGTGAACACGCCATCAAGTACATGACCCAGCCATCTGGCGCTTCATTCCCCGGTGAGAGGGATCGGTTCTCGCCTACTTCGAGCTCCGGGGTATCGGTCCATTCTGCCACAAAGTCAGCGAGCGCAACCCCCTTGATGACCCTGGTTGTGTTGAACTCCAGGTCAAATGGTTGCAGCTCGATGTTCCATTCAGCAACTCTTCTCGCAGCATTGGGGCTCCTAAGCACCCTCTCCAACGGGTAAGCTGAGACGACCTTGATGGAGTGACCCTGGAAGTAGTGGTGCAGCTTATGCGAGGCCACCAGGAGTGCGAGCAAGAGCTTCTGAGGCATGGGGTATCACGCTCTCACATCTCGTAGCACTGTGCTGACGAAGTACACTGGGTGCTCGACAAGGGCGGGAGAGCTGACGGAGTTTTTGACTTCCGGGGACTGAGGTGTTTCCTATGGATCCCCAGCTCCTGGGGCTTGATGACTAGCCGGAGCAGCCGCTCTCTTAGGAACATCGTCTTTGTGTTGTGCAGCCACATCCGGCTTGGCGGCTTCATTTAGCAAGCCCTTGACATGGGGCTCCTCTCTGAGGGCCACCAGCGCCGCGCTGGAGGAGTGGGGTGTGGCAGACAGGTAGAGTACCAAGGTCTCGCGAGGTCGAGGCACCACCATCACTCACCGGCTGGTTAAATATCTCTTGAGGTCTTGAAATGCTAGGTCGGCCTCAGGGGTCCACTCAACAGACCCTTCTTCTTCATCAGCTTGAAGAACAGCAAGGCGCGCTACCCCAACTTGGAGATTAAACGTCCCAGCGAAGTCGCGCAGCCTGCAAGCTTCTGCATCTCCTTGAGGTTTTGTGGTGGGCTCATGTCTTCGATTGCCTTGACCTTCTCTGGGACACGAGGAAGCCCAGCAGCTTGCTGGAAGGAACACCAAACACGCACTTCTCCAGGTTGAGCTGCAAGTTAACCTGGCGCAGGCTCGCTTAGGTCTCCTCCAGGTCTTGAATCAAAGTTCTCGCCTCCCGAGACTTCACCACAATGTCATCGACGTAGGCCTCAGTGTTTCTCCCTAGCTGCTGCCCCAAGGCGATGTGCCTCAACCGCTGAAAGGTCGCTCTTGCGTTGCGCAGTCCGAATGGCATGCAAGTGTAGCAGTATACCCCGCATGGGGTCAAGAAAGCCGTCTTCTCCACATCTTCCACCGCCATCTTGATTTGGTGGTAGCCTGAGAACGCATCCAGGAAGCACAGCAGATCACACTCCGCAGTGGAGTCAAGAATATGGTCGATGCACGGCAGCAGGAACGGGTCTTGAGGGCAAGCCTTGTTGACGTTGGTGAAGTCGACACACATGCGTTCCTTCCCTCCTTTCTTTGGCGCGACGACTGGGTTTGCCAGCCACTCTAGGTACCGGACCTCGCAAATGACACCTGTTGCCTCCAGCTTGCGGGGTTCCTAAACGATGAAAGACTGCTTGTCCGTGGATTGCCACCTCGCCTTCTGGTTCACAGGGCGCACATTGGGGCACACCCTCAGATGATGCTCAATCACTCCTCTTGGGACCCCAACTAGCTGCTTGGGCTCCCAGGCGAATACTTCCTTATTCGCCCACAAGTAGTCCACCAACTCCTTTTCTTGATCTGGGGCGAGGTCGGCGCCTATGGTAAAGGTAGCGCCAGAGGTGCCGTCCGCGTTGACCGGTATCATCTTCGTCTTGGCTTGACCTTGGGTGAATAGCCGCTTCTTCTTGGTCGGCGCAGCCCCCTTGGTTCTGGACACGGCCTTGTCGGCCGAGCAAGCTGCCGCCATGGCCCTGAAGGCTAGCTTGAGGGCTGCCACGGCTTCCTTGGTGTCTCCGGACACGGTGAGGACGCCCTTGATTCCTGGCATCTTCATGAGGTTGTAGGCAGGATGGGTAGCTGCCATGAACTGGGCCAGCGTTGGGTACCCAAGGATGGCGTTATACAACAAGCTGATGCAGGCAATGTCGAAGTCGATTAGCTCGGTGCGGTAGTTGTCGTGTGTGCCGAAGGTCACGGGGAGACGGATCTGCCCCTGGGGGTTGGAGGAGCTGCCGCCGACCCCGGAGAAAGGCTTGCTGGGGCGGAACCGCTCGAGTGGTACGTGAAGGAGGCTGAAAGCCTCCACAGAGAGCATGTTGAGGCCTGCGCTGCCGTCGATGAGAGTCTTGGTAACGACTATGCTGTAGATGGTCGGTGTGCAAAGCATCGGAAGCACGCCCGAACCGACGATGGTGACTGGGTGATCCCTTGAGTCGAAGGTCAGGTCGGCCTTGGGCGCCACCCAACCCGGGGAGCCCCCTGTCGCGTGGAGGCGGCGCCGATCCAACGAAAGAACGGCTTGACGTGACAGTCCGAGGTCGGCGCCTATGAGCCACCGAGGAGAGCCGCGACGACGGGGGTGCTGGTCCCCCGAAACACGTGATGCAGGAGGCCACATAAGATTCCGGCAGATTGAGGAGCCAGGCGCGCGGCACGCCAGCGAGAGCCATCGGGAGCCAGTTGGCCATGACATTATCGTCGCACCCGACCTCCAGGACGGCCTCCTCGTACGCCAGCAGAAAGGCCGCCGGATCCGCCGCACCATCGCAACGGGGCGACATCTCCAGCTTGAACTTGTGCAGCCACTACACCCGCCGCAAGGCGTGGGTGAAGTCCTGGAGCCCCCTGGCGTTGCGGAGGGTGCCTGTCGATCCAGTCGGAAAAGCGGTGGCGTCCATGGGAGCTGGTCGGGGAGGCGAAGCTTTGGAGGACCCCTACCTGGCACGCTAAATGTCGGATTTCGAGTTCCGGCAAAACCCTTGAGGTTTGAACACTGGCGTGCGCACAAAGATCTCTCCCCCTCTATCTCGCACGCAACACGATCTCATGGCCTAGCTCGACGAACCTAAAGAACGAGAGACACAAGATTTATACTGGTTCGGGCCACCGTTGTGGTGTAACACCCTACTCTAGTGTGGTGTGGTGGATTGCCTCTTGGGCTGAGGATGAACAGTTACAAGGTAAGAACAACCTCCTAAGGAGAGGTGTTCTTGTGCTTGGTGAACTTATGTGGTTGTGGATTCTCTCTCTCTAGATGAGCCGATCCTTTCCCATATGCCTCCCTACGGTTGTGGCTAGTCCTATATATAGAGGCCCCGGTCCACTTCCCAAATATTGAGCGGGAAGGGATCCCACAATGGCCAATTTGAAGGGGGACAGCTAGTACAAGCTATCCTGACAAAAGTAGTCTTCGCCTGCCAAAGGCTCTGGTGGTGATGCTGTCTTGGGCTCCACGGTGACCTCCTTCCTGCTGTCGTGCTGGTCTTGGTCTTGTTGCACCGATATGGAAACCTTTGCCTGATGCCTCGGGACTCCTCGCCTGCGCTTGCCTCTTTAGCACCAAAGAGGAAATGAGGACACTACGCGTGCTGGCGCCCGCTTGACGTCCGCCTAGCTCTAGTCATCATGGCTTGCGTCACGCAAACCTCGCGAGGTGTCCCTTGCCTTGATCTCTCCGCCCCTCGTGAGCCTTCCTAGTGAGGCAGCCCATGAGGAGGTCTTGCATCGTCCGCCTCGCAAGGCTAGGCCCCTCGCGAGGGTCTTGAGTGTTTGCTGGTGAAGATGGGTCGTACAGGGCCGCTGGTGGAGCCACGCCGCGGGCCGCAGGAAGGCGTGTCTGGGGACCCCCGTTCCTAGAACACCGACAAAAATCAGGGGGGAGGCAGCGTATATTGTTTCACACACAAAGGTGACACGTTCCTTCTCGGAACCGTGAGGCTTGTTGAGAGAATCTCCGGTTTTGCAAGAAGCTTATACCAAAACTTGTCCCAATTTAGCCAAAAAATATACATATGAAAACAGGGTTTAGATTATCCCGAACATCTCGGTACATAGACCAATGTACTCTGATCTGAATTCAACATAAAATGGATACAAATATTTGAATTGGAGATCGTATGGTACATGTAGTTCATAGTGAAATATGATTATTGCTATATGCATATTTTTTGCTATCAAGATAATATTTAAATTATTGTATAACTTGACAACAATCGTATTCAAATAAGGAAAATTGATTCAAATTTAGCCCATTTGGTGGACAGCAATATATATGTTCATAGGGTGGAGTAAAATGTTCATATATGTTGGAAGATCAAAATGTAGGACTACATCCATTATAAACCGCAAGGTCACCTAACGATATATTCGAATTCAACATAACGTGAATTCAAAAATTGAAATTCAAGATCCTGGCATTCGTAATCATATAAAAAGGGACATGCCTCTTTCTTTTGGTGGGAATTGATTTGTTTGTTGTTGTTGTTGAGGGATGTGAGAATCGATTTGGTACTGTACATGGTAATCTTGTTCTCCCGTTTTTTTTACATTTTTCTTGTAGTTTTTTCAATGACATCTATAGCAATATAGTAAAAGGGGACATGAATCTATTGTGTCTTGTATGAATTGTATTTTTGTACACGTTAAGTTTGTTCTGCCGAATAAGGAATCCGTGCCTTGTTATCTCGAAATTTTCAAGCTCGAATATCTTTTGTCTCATCTGCTTTGAAACTCCCTCCTCTTCAACCTGCGCCGCGCCTTGTTATCCCGAAATTTTGACCCACGCAAAAACTCCCTCCTCATCCGAAATCGGTTTCGCAGCCTAGACACAGGAAAGCCCCCTTCTACCCCTCAGCCGGAAATGCCAGCTCGACGTCGCGGTATCAAAACTGGTGGGGGTACGCTGGTAACTTACCCTACATTTTGGACAAGCGCGTCCTAAGGCATGGCTCCCCCTACCTTCCCCTTCGTCCACCATTCGTCCACCGAGGCTGCCAAAACCCACGAAACCCCACGCTCCTCCGTCGGCCTCTCGACTGCCGGCCAGCCGGAGACTATTCCTCGACGACGTCGTCCACCGCAACATTTCGCCGTCCCTCATCGACTGCACCGGATGAGGATCCGTCGTCGATCTCATCATCCCGCCGGATCAACCGCACCGTCCTCCACCTCCAAGGAGCTACCTCGATGTTTGCCTCGTCTATCGTGCCACCTCCATCCCCACAGCACCGTCTTGACCTGCCCCACCGGAACCGCAACACTCTCACCAATTCCTCCGATGAAGTCGAGGCCCACTCGGCGCCACCAGGGAGGTTCTGCACTCACCGCTGCATTTTATCTTTTATTCGATCTCACGGGGCTGCCGGTGCTGGATACCGAGCAGCCATGGCGGGTCTCCATCAACGGCGCCGTCGCCAGCCACTTCATCCACGACGTCTCTCCCCCATGTCGTTGCTTCCTCGGCGGCGACTTCCATACCGGCATGAGCTGCAGCTGCTCCGGCTCTTGCTCGCGCTACGACTCTTATCTTGCTGTCGGCCGCGCTGCTGCACTGCTCTTGCTTTTGTTGATGCTGCTGCTCTTCTCTGCTATTGTTGTCGGTCGCACTACTGCTCCGCTCTTGCTCTTGTTCGTGCTCCTGCTCTGCTCTTGCTCTCGCTCGCGCTGCTGCTGCTCCACGACCTCCGGCAGCTCCAGGAGTTGTTGCTTTAGCACTCGCTCGCGGTGTTGCTGCACGACTTGCTCTCTGCTAGTGTGTTCCCTGCTAGAGCGTCTGCTGATTTAGATCACTGACTCTTTGCTATTAGTGCTCGAATGCCCTAAACATCTATTGCAATGCTCTACTACTAGTTCAATCAGTTTTGATAGTAAAATTCAGTTTCGACTGTAAATTTTAGTTCCTTTAGTTAAGTTCAGAGTGAACGGAATATACAACATCTGTCAGAGCGGCCGTGGTGAGGCTAATGCGTTTTACATCTAGCACTTTTTGGTTCTGTATTTTACATCATCTATTGCAGATGATATTAGAGTCCCACTTCAGATTAACATTGTCTGTCTTGTCCTTCGTTAGCCTCGCCGCCTGATACGTCCATTTTGCATCATGCTTTTATATCGATATTTATTGCATTATGGGTTGTTATTACACATTATGTCACAATACTTATGCCTATTCTCTCTTATTTTACAAGGTTTACATGAAGAGGGAGAATGCCGGTAGCTGGGATTCTAGGCTGGAAAAGGAGCAAATATTAGAGACCTATTCCGCACAGCTCCAAAAGTCCTGAAACTTCACGGAAGCTATTTCCAGAATATATAAAAAATACTGAGCGCAAGAATTTCCAGAGGGGGACCACACCCTGGCCATGAGGTTGGGGGGCGCACCCTACCCCCCTGGGCACGCCCCCTGCCTCGTGGGCCCCCTGGTGGCCCTCCGATGCCCATCTTCCGCTATATGGAGTCTTTCGTCGAGGAAAAAATCATAAGCAAGCTTTAGGGACGAGACTCCGCCGCAACGAGGCGGAACCGTGGCGGAACCAATCTAGGGCTTTGGCGGAGCTATTCTGCCAGGGAAACTTCCCTCCAGGAGGGGGAAATCATCACCATCGTCATCACCAACGATCCTCTCATTGGGAGGGGGTCAATCTCCATCAACATCTTCACCAGCACCATCTCATCTCAAACCCTAGTTCATCTCTTGTATCCAATCTTTGTATCCAAACCTTAGATTGGTACATGTGGGTTGCTAGTAGTGTTGATTACTCCTTGTAGTTGGTGCTAGTAAGTTTACTTGGTGGAAGATTATATGTTCAGATACATTATGCATTTTAATACCCCTCTCATTATGAAAATGAATATGCTTTCTGAGTAGTTAAGTTTGTTCCTGAGGACATGGGAGAAGTCTTGCTATTAGTAATCATGTGAATTTGGTATTCGTTCGATATTTTGACGAGATGTATGTTGTCATCCCTCTAGTGGTGTCATGTGAACGTCGACTACATAACACTTCACCGTTGTTTGGGCCTAGAGGGAGGCATTGGGAAGTAATAAGTAGATGATGGGTTGCTAGAGTGACAGAAGCTTAAACCGTAGTTTATGCGTTGCTTCGTAAGGGGCTGATTTGGATCCATATGTTTCATGCTATGGTTAGGATTACCTTAATACTTCTGTTGTAGTTGCGGATGCTTGCAATAGGGGTTAGTCCTAAGTGGGGTGCTTGTCCAAGTAAGGGAAGTACCCAAGCACCGGTCCACCCACATATCATATTATCAAAGTACCAAACACGAATCATATGATCGTGATGAAAACTAGCTTGATGATAATTCCCATGTGTCCCCGGGAGCGCTTTCCTTCATATAAGAGTTTGTCCAGGCTTGTCCTTTGCAGAAAAAAGGATTGGGCCATCTTGATGCACCTTATTTACTTTTATTACTTGCTACTCGTTACCAATTACCTTATTACAAAACTATCTGTTACTGATAATTTCAGTGCTTGCAGAGAATACCTTGCTGAAAACCGCTTATCATTTCCTTCTGATCCTCGTTGGGTTCGACACTCTTACTTATCGAAAGGACTATGATAGATCCCCTATACTTGTGGGTCATCAAGACTCTTTTCTGGTGCCGTTGCCGGGGAGTGAAGCGGCTTTGGTAGGTGGAATTTGGTAAGGAAAAATTTATATAGTGTGCTGAAATTTACTGTCACTTGTTACTATGGAAAGTAATCCTTTGAGGGGCTTGTTCGGGGTATCTTCACCCCGACCGGTAGAGCAAATAGTTGCTCCTCAACCTACTCAACCTACTGGACCTACTGAAAATGAAAATGTTTACTTCGAAATTCCTTCGGGTATGATAGAGAAACTGCTAGCTAATCCTTTTGCAGGAGATGGAACACTGCATCCCGACTTACACTTAATCTATGTGGATGAAGTTTGTGGATTATTTAAGCTTGCAGGTATGCCCGATGATGTTATCAAGAAGAAGGTCTTCCCTTTATCTTTGAAGGGAGATGCATTGACATGGTATAGGCTATGTGATGATATGGGTTCATGGGACTACAAACGGTTGAAATTGGAATTCCATCAGAAGTTTTATCCTATGCATCTTGTTCATCGTGATCGTAATTATATATATAATTTTTGGCCTCGCGAATGAGAAAGCATCACTCAAGCTTGGGGGAGGCTTAAGTCAATGTTATATTCATGCCCCAATCATGAGCTCTGAAGAGAAATTATTATTCAAAAAATTTATGCTCGGCTTTCTGACAACAATCGCTCCATGCTCGATACTTCTCGTACTGGTTCCTTTATGATGAAGACTATTGAATACAAATGGAATTTATTGGAGAGAATTAAATGCAACTCTGAAGATTGGGATCTCGACGAAGGTAAGGAGTCAGGTATAACACCTAAGTTTGATTGTGTTAAATCTTTTATGGATACCGATGTTTTCCATAAATTTAGTACTAAATATGGACTTGACTCTGAGATAGTAGCTTCTTTCTGTGAATCCTTTGCTACTCATGTTGATCTCCCTAAAGAGAAGTGGTTTAAATATAATCCTCCCATTGAAGTAAAAGTAGTTGCACCTATTAAAGTTGAAGAAAAGACTATCACTTATAATGATCCTATTGTTCCTACTGCTTATGTTGAGAAACCACCTTTCCCTGTTAGAATAAAGAATCATGCTAAAGCTTCAACTGTGGTCAACAAAAGTAATATTAGGACACACAACCCCCCTGAGAAAGTTAAAGTTGAACCTAATGTTGCTATGGTTAAAGATCTCTTGGCCGATAATGTTGATAGGCATGTTATTTACTTCTGTGATGAGACTGCTAGAATTGCTAAACCTGATGCTAAAGATAAACATAGACCTGTCATAGGCATGCCTGTTATTTCTGTTAAAATAGTAGATCATTGTTATCATGGCTTGTGTGATATGGGTGCTAGTGCTAGTGCAATACCTATTTCCTTATACAAATAAATTATGCATGATATTGCACCAGCTGAGATAGAAGGTATTGATGTTACCATTAAGCTTGCTAATAGAGATACTATTTCACCAATTGGGATTGTTAGAGACGTTGAAGTCTTGTGTGGGAAGGCTAAATATCCTGCTGATTTTCTTATTCTTGGTTCCCCTCAAGATAGCTTTTGTCCCATTATATTTGGTAGACCCTTCTTGAATACTGTTAATGCTAAGATAGGCTGCAATAAGGATATTGTTTCTGTTGGTTTAGAGGATATGTCTCATGAGTTTATTTTTTCTAAATTTCGTAGACAACCCTATGATAAAGAATTGCCTCGTAAAGATGAAATTATTGGTCTTGCTTCTATTGCCATGCCTCCTACTGATCCATTAGAACAATATTTGCTAGACCATGAAAATTATATGTTCATGAATGAAAGAAGGGAAATAGATGAAGTATTATTTAAACAGGGACCTATTTTGAAACACAATTTGCCTGTTGAAATCCTAGGGGATCCTCCTCAACCCAAGGGTGATCCCGTGTTTGAGCTTAAAGCATTACCTGGTACTCTTAAATATGCTTATCTTGATGAAAAGAAAATATATCCTGTTATTATTAGTGCTAACCTTTCGGGGAAGGAGGAAGAGAAATTATTGAACAGCTGAAGAAGCACCGTGCTGCTACTGGATATACTCTTGATGATCTTAAGGGCATTAGTCCCACTCTATGTCAACACAAAATAAATTTGGAGGAAGACGCCAAACCAGTTATTGATCATCAATGACGGCTGAATCCTAAGATGAAAGAAGTGGTAAGAAAAGAAATACTAAAGCTCCTTGAGGCAGGTATAATTTATCCCGTTGCTGATAGTAAGTGGGTAAGTCATGTACATTGTGTCCCTAAGAAGGGAGGTATTACTGTTGTTCCTAATGATAAAGATGAATTGATCCCGCAAAGAATTATTACATGTTATAGGATGGTAATTGATTTCTGCAAATTAAATAAGGCTACTATAAAAGATCATTACCCCTTACCTTTTATTGATCAAATCCTAGAGAGATTATCCAAATATACATATTTTTGCTTTCTGGATGTTTACTCTGGCTTCTCTCAAATGCCTGTGTCAGCTTATGATCAATCAAAGACCACTTTTACTTGCCCTTTCGGTACTTCTGCTTATAGACGTATGCCTTTTGGTTTTATGTAATGCACCTGCTACCTTTGAAAGATGCATGATGGGTATATTCTCTGACTTTTGTGAAAAGATATGTGAGGTTTTCACAGACGATTTCTCCATTTATGGATCCTCTTTTGATGATTGCTTAAGCAACCTTGATCGAGTTTTGCAGAGATGTGAAGAAACTAATCTTGTCTTGAATTGGGAGAAGTGCCACTTTATGGTTAATGAAGGTATTGTCTTGGGGCATAAAATTTCTGAAATAGGTATTGAAGTTGATAAAGCTAAAGTTGATGCTATTGAAAAGATGCCGTGTCCCAAGGGCATCAAAGGTATAAGAAGTTTTCTGGGTCATGCCGGTTTCTATAGGAGGTTCATTAAGGAATTCTCAAAAATTTCTCGGCCGCTGACTAATCTATTACAAAAAGATATTCCTTTTGTCTTGCATGATGATTGTGTAGAAGCATTTGAAATACTTAAGAAATCATTGATTTCTGCACCTATTTTTCAGCCACCTGATTGGAATTTAGCCTTTGAAATTATGTGTGATGCTAGCGATTATGCTGTAGGTGCTGTTCTAGGGGAAAGAGTTGATAAGAAATTAAATGTTATTCAATATGCTAGTAAAACTCTAGACAGTGCCCAAAGAAGTTATGATACTACTGAAAAGGAATTCTTAGCAGTTGTATTTGCTTGTGATAAGTTCAGACCTTATATTGTTGATTCTAAAGTAACTATTCACACTGATCATGCTGCTATGAAATACCTTATGGAAAAGAAAGATGTTAAACCTAGACTTATTAAATGGGTTCTCTTACTACAAGAATTTGATTTGCATATTATTGATAGAAAGGGAGCTGAGAACCCCGTTGCAGAAAACTTGTCTAGGTTAGAAAATGTTCTTGATGACCCACTACCTATTGATGATAGCTTTCCTGATGAACAATTAAATGTCATAAATGCTTCTCGGACTGCTCCATGGTATGCTGATTATGCCAATTATATTGTTGCTAAATTTATACCACCTAGTTTCACATACCAGCAAAAGAAAACGTTCTTCTATGATTTGAGACATTACTTTTGGGATGACCCACATCTTTATAAAGAAGGAGTAGATGGTGTTATTAGACGTTGTGTACCTGAGCATGAATAGGAACGGATCCTACGAAAGTGTCAATCTGAGGCTTATGGAGGACACCATGCTGGAGATAGAACTACACATAAGGTATTGCAATCCGGTTTTTATTGGCCTACTCTTTTCAAGGATGCCCGTAAGTTTGTCTTGTCTTGTGATGAATGTCAAAGAATTGTTAATATTAGTAGACGTCAAGAAATGCCTATGAATTATTCACTTGTTATTGAACCATTTGATGTTCGGGGCTTTGATTATATGGGACCTTTTCCTTCCTCTAATTGGTATACACATATCTTAGTTGTTGTTGATTACGTTACTAAGTGGGTAGAAGCTATTCCAACTAGTAGTGCTGATCATAACGCCTCTATTAAGATGCTTAAAGAAGTTATTTTCCCGAGGTTTCGAGTCCCTAGATATTTAATGAATGATGGTGGTTCACACTTTATTCATGGTGCCTTTCGTAAAATGCTTGCTAAGTATGACGTTAATCATAGAATTGCATCTCCTTATCACCCACAGTCTAGTGGTCAAGTAGAATTGAGTAACAGAGAGCTCAAATTAATTTTTCAAAAGACTGTTAATAGATCTAGAAAGAATTGGTTCAAGAAACTTGATGATGCATTATGGGCCTATAGAACTGCATATAAAAATCCTATGGGTATGTCATCGTATAAAATGGTTTATGGTAAAGCATGTCACTTACCTCATGAACTAGAACATAAGGCATATTAGGCCATTAAAGGGCTCAATTATGATTTCAAACTTACCGGTGAGAAGAGGTTATTTGACATTAGCTCACTTGATGAATGGAGAACCTAGGCTTATGAAAATGCCAAGCTGTTTAAAGAAAAAGTTAAAACATGGCATGATAAAAGGATACAAAAGCATAAGTTCAATGTAGGTGATTATGTATTGCTATACAACTCTCGTTTAAGATTTTTTGCAGGCAAACTTCTCTCTAAATGGGAAGGTCCTTATGTTATCGAGGAGGTCTATCATTCTGGTGCCATAAAAATCAACAACTTTGAAGGCACAAATCCGAAGGTGGTGAACGGTCAAAGAATTAAACATTATATCTCAGGTAATCCCATAAATGTTGAAACTAATGTTATTGAAACCGTAACCCCGGCGGAATACATAAGGGACACTTTCTGGAACGTTTCAGACTCTGAAAAGGAATAGGTACGTGGTACGGTAAGTAAACCGACTCCAAAACAGTTCTAATGGAAATATTTCTTCGTTTTGGAATATTTAAGAAAATAGGAAAATAAGAAGCATACCGGAAAGGACACGGGGCTTCCACGAGGGTGGGAGGTGCGCCCTACCCCCCTGGGCGCGCCCCCTGCCTCATGGGCACCTCGTGTGCTCTCGGACTCCGTTTTCTTGCACGATACTCTTTCTGGTCAGTAAAAATTCATTATACAATCTCCTGAAGGTTTTGACCACCGTACCATGCAAATATCCACTGTTCTTGTTTCGAGCTATTTTCTGTCAGGGTTATCAAGGCCAGGCATCATGTCGTCCCCCTCCTCCAACAATGGTGACAACGATGCTTGGCTAATGAAGATAGAGTTGAAGAGGGAAGAACCTATGGAGATCAACAAGGATGAAGGGATCAAGAAGACCACGGAGGACCAAGTTCCGGTAGCAGAAGACACCCTTCAACTTGATCACAATCTTCTTACCCCAACTGAGATGGAAGCTTTCAAGATGATTGAGTTAGCCCGTATACAAAACAAGTATCTCACACGTGAAAATATTTTGTTGAAGGAGCATATCATCGCACTCAAGGGCATTATCTGCTAGTTGGAGGACCTCCTACGCTCAATGTGCGACTATCCATCATCAACAACTCCACCGTCTTCACCAACAAAGAAGAACTGAGTATGTGGTATGGGCACTCCCCTTGGCAACTGCCAAGCTTGGGGGAGTGTCCCGGTATCATATCACAATCACAACTTTTATCTTTACCATTTTTCTTAGTTCGATCCTTTTAGTAATATCTTGACTAGTAGAATAAACTTTTAGTATGATCTAGTTTTGAGTTTTGCTTTATGATCCCTCTATGTAATCGAGTCCGTGAGCTATATAATAAATATTAGTGTTGAGTCAAGCGCTTGATTATTTTGCTATGATCTTGAGGGAGTTAAATAAAATAAGAAATAAATAAAAAGAAACAAAGAGATCATATGGATCTTATGGAAAGTAATGAGCTCACATATAAAGAGTATGATGAATAAAAGTTGTTGAGAGTTGACAAACATAGTTTTGGTCATCGTTGCAATTAATAGGAAGTAATAAAGGAAGAGAGGTTCATATTAAAGTATGGCATGCTAAGATTTGATGTTGGACAAGGAAGACAGCGTAATGGGTTATGTTTTCCTACATCCGAGATAAATTATATTGTCATGGATCATCCAACATGTTGAGCTTTCCTTTCCCTCTCTTGCTAGCCAATTTCTTTGCACCAAGTAGAGATACTACTTGTGCTTCCAAATATCCCTAAACCTGTTTTTGCCTTGAGAGTCCACCATATCTACCCATGGATTGAGTAAGATCCTTAAAGTAAGTTGTCATCGGTGCAAGCAATAAAAATTGCTCTCGAAATATGTATGACTTATTAGTGCAGAGAAAATAAGCTTTATACGATCTAGTGATATGGAAGAAATAAAAGCGACGGACTGCATAATAAAGGTCCATATCACAAGTGGCAATATAAAGTGACGTTCTTTTGCATTAAGATTTTGTGCATCCAACCATAAAAGCGCATGACAACCTCTGGTTCCCTCTGTGAAGTGCCTATCTTTTACTTTTATCTTCAACCTTATATAAGAGTCATGGTGATATTCACCTTTCCTTTTACATTCTATCCTTTGGCAAGCACAATGTGTTGGAAAGATCCTGATATATATAGCAAATTGGATGTGAGTCTTCATGAACTATTATTGTTGACATTACCCTTGAGGTAAAACGTTGGGAGGCAAAACTATAAGCCCCTATCTTTCTCTGCGTTCGATTAAGACTTCATACCCATAAATATTGCGTGAGTGTTAGCAATTGTGAAAGACTAAAAGATGGTTGACTATGTGGACTTGCTGAAAAGCTCTTATATTGACTCTTTCCTATGTTATGATAAATTGCAATTGCCTCAGTGATCGAGATTAGAGTTTGTTGGTTCTCAATGAAGTTTATGATTCATACGTGAAATTGTGATTGAATTGTTACTTTAGCATAAGATCATATGACAATATATATATGTTGCTATTGTAAGAATGATCATGATGCCCTCATGTCCGTATTCTATTTTTATCGACACCTCTATCTCTAAACATGTGGACATATTTTTCGATTTCGGCTTTCCCTTGAGGACAAGTGAGGTCTAAGCTTGGGGGAGTTGATACGTCAATTTTGCATCATGCTTTATATAGATATTTATTGCATTATGGGCTGTTATTACACATTATGTCACAATACTTATGCCTATTCTCTCTTATTTTACAAGGTTTACATAAAGAGGGAGAATGCCGGCAGCTGGGATTCTGGGCTGGAAAAGGAGCAAATATTATAGACCTATTCTGCACAGCTCCAAAAGTCTTGAAACTTCATGGAAGCTATTTTCAGAATATATAAAAAATACTAATCACAAGAAGTTCCAGAGGGGGCACACCCTGGCCACGAGGGTGGGGGCGCGCCCCCTGCCTCGTGGTCCCCCTGGTGGCCCTTCGATGCCCATCTTCTGCTATATGGAGTCTTTCGTCGAGGAAAAAATCATAAGCAAGCTCACGGGACGACACTCCGCCGCCACGAGGCGGAACCTTGGCGGAACCAATCTAGGGCTCTGGCGGAGCTGTTCTGCCGAGGAAACTTCCCTCTGGGAGGGGGAAATCAATACCATCGTCATCACCAACGATCCTCTCATCTGGAGGGGGTCAATGTCCATCAACATCTTCACCAGCACCATCTCCTCTCAAACCCTAGTTTATCTCTTGTATCCAATCTTTTTATCCAAACCTCAGATTGGTACCTGTGGGTTGCTAGTAGTGTTGTTTACTCCTTGTAGTTGATGCTAGTTGGTTTACTTGGTGAAATATTATATGTTCAGATCCATTATGCATATTAATACCCCTTTGATTATGAACATGAATATGCTTTGTGAGTAGTTACGTTTGTTCCTGAGGACATGGGAGAAGTCTTGCTATTAGTAGTCATGCGAATTTGGTATTCGTTTGATATTTTGATGAGATGTATGTTGATGAATATGCTTTGTGGTGTCATGTGAATGTTGACTACATGACACTTCACCATTGTTTGGTCCTAGAGGGAGGCATTGGGAAGTAATAAGTAGATGATGGGTTGCTAGAGTGATAGAAGCTTAAACCCTACTTTACGCATTGCTTCGTAAGGGGCTGATTTGGATCCATATGTTTCATGCTATAGTTAGGTTTACCTTAATACTTATGTTGCAGTTGCGGATGCTTGCAATAGGGGTTAATCATAAGTGGGATGATTGTCCAAGTAAGGGCAGCACCCAAGCACCAGTCCACCCACATATCAGATTATCAAAGTACCGAACGCGAATCATATGATCGTGATGAAAACTAGCTTGCCGATAATTCCCATGTGTCCTCGGGAGCGCTTTCCTTCATATAAGAGTTTGTCCAGGCTTGTCCTTTGCTACAAAAAGGATTGGGCCATCTTGTTGCACCTTATTTACTATTATTACTTGCTACTCGTTACCAATTACCTTATCACAAAACAATCTGTTACCGATAATTTCAGTGCTTGCAGAGAATACCTTGCTGAAAACCACTTATCATTTCCTTCTGTTCCTCGTTGGGTTCGACACTCTTACTTATCGAAAGGACTACGATAGATCCCCTATACTTGTGGGTCATCAATCAGCAATGCTGTTTTCCGCACGGGGTATGTGCTCTATTTGCAATCAGTCAAAGCGCTCCTTCAGTCTTCTCACTTCCTCAACGTATGCCTCCATCAATGGACTTTGGTAATCCTTGTTGACTTGTCTCACCACAAGTTGTGAATCTCCTCGAATGACCAGCTTCTTGATCCCCAATTCTGTGGCAATCCTGGGCCTAGCAATGAGCCCTTCATATTCTGCTGTATTGTTGGTCGCTTCCTCCCGGGGAAAATGCATTTGGACGACATACTTCTGGTGCTCTCTAGTGGGAGCAATGAGAAGTACGCCAACCCCTGCACCTTGTAGGGAGAAGTCGCCATAGAAATACATGATCCGTTCTTGGGGTGCTTCCTTGCCGGGGACAACTATTTCCAGTACTTCTTCATGAGGGGTTGGCGTCCATTCTGCAATAAACTCTGCCAACGCCCTGCTTTGAATCGTTGATGTGCTCTCAAACTTCAGGCCAAAGCTGGATAACTCCAATGCCCACTCTACTATTCTTTCAGTAGCCTCAGGGTTTCGGATTATCCTTTGCAAAGGAAAGCGGGTGACAACCGTGATCTCATGGGCTTGGAAGTAGTGGCGCAGTTTCCTTGAGGCCATGACAAGGCCAAAAATCAACTTTTGCACACCAGAGCAGCTGGATCTAGCCCCCTCCAATAGGGAGTTGACAAAGTACACTGGGCGCTGCACCACTTTCTTCCTTGCCACGTCCTTGGGGTTGTCTCCGCTGTTGTGCTCTTCTTTGCCTTGATCCATATTTGACCCTGTCGGGCTGTGCTCACTCTCTCCCCCGGAAGGGACACTAGCTGAGGCTGCTGCTTCCTTCAATTCCCGCTGCGCCACTAGTGCTGCACTAACCACTTGATTAGTTGCTGCCAGATATAGTAGCAAAGGCTCTTGTGGTTTGGGAGCTACCAAAGTGGGCACAAAGGATAACTAGGTCTTCAAATATTACAATGTTGTATCTACTTCCGGAGTCCACATCATGGGTCCCGCCTTCTTCAAGATCTTGAAGAACGGCAAGGCGTGCTCGGCAGACTTGGAGATGAATCTCCTAAGCGTGGCAACGCACCCTGTCAAACGCATCACATCCTTAACTGTCTTAGGTGCCTAAATCTGCTCGGTAGCCTTGATCTTATCGGGGTTGGCCTCTATCCCGCAATGGGACGCGAAGAAACCAAGTAGCATGCTGGAGGGAATGCCAAACACACACTTCTCTGGGTTCAGCTTCAAGTTGATCTTGCACAGATTAGCAAACATTTCTTCTATGTCTTGGATAAGGGTCGATCTGTCCTTGGTCTTGACCATAGTATCATCCATATAAGCTTCAATGTTCCTGTTCAACTGTGGTTCAAAACCAATCTGGACTCCAACTGCAAAAGTGGACCCGACACTCTTCAACCCGAAAGGCATGTACACGAAGTAGTATGTGGCACACGGGGTGATGAATGAGGTCTTCTCTTCGTCTTCCTTGGACATAAAAATTTGATGATATCCATAGTACGCATCCAGAATTGAGAGCAAATCACATCTTGAAGTGGAATCCACAATCTGGTCGATGTGCGGCAAGGGAAATGGGTCCTTCAGGCAGGCCTTGTTAAGATCTGTGAAATCTATACAAAGCCTACATTTTCTGTTAGCCTTGCGTACGACCACTAGGTTTTCTAACCATCTTGGATGTAGTACTCCTCTGACCAAACCAGCTGCCTCAAGTTTCTTGATTTCCTCTTCAATGAATTGCTGCCGCTCCAAGGCTTGCTTCCGGACCTTCTGCATGGCGGGTCGGGCATGTGGGTAGACAACAAGGTGGTGCTCGATTACCTCCCTGGGAAGACCGAGGATATATAATGCTTGCCAAGCAAACACATCGATATTCGCCTGCAGGAAGGCAACGAGCGCGCTTTCCTATTTGTCATCAAGGGTGGCACTGATAATAAAGGTACCATCAGCGCCAGCTAGCCTTGCCGGGACCTTTTTCACATGAGGTACATCAGCCTCTGATTTCTTGCTGTTGGAACTCTCCGACAAGTCATCAACAGGCGCAGTATACTCCGAAGAGGTATGCTTCCTAGATTCCTTGCTGGTGTCCCTGCTAGCCTTCTTCTTTCCTCTGCTTTCCTTGGCGGGCACTGTGGCTTCTGCGGCCTCTGCCGCGACTGCGTCCCGGTACATCTTTGTAACACCCCAAGACCGGAGCTTCAGATACCTTCCAGGGTTTGCAGGTTTCGTCGTGTGATTTGTTTGGTTCATTGCATTCATCATTGCATCATGTGCATTGCATCATGTCATCATGCCATCATGTCATTTCTTTTTCTTAACTCAACTAAATAAATGGCATGGATCCTTGATCCATTTAAACCGAGGGAATTCACATGGTGATTCTCTTTACAACATATCCTCTCGATATTTAGAGAGCTATAGTAAATATTCCAATTATTTTGGATTTACCGCAAACACACTTGCAAAATATCCCTATGCCTTTGTTATCTTAATTCTTGGTCTCCAACATGGCCATATATTTCTTTCATCATATTTCGGAGCTACACCAAAAATCCGAACATTTTTGGACACCTCTAATTCCTAGCCCTAGTTCAAACCCATTTGAATTAAATTCAAATGAGTTTGAATGACATCTTCCAATCTTGCCTCTCCTATTTTTCGTGGACTGTGCACATTTTTGCGTGCCCGGGAATATTATCCCCATGCGCAAAATCCTTCCCTAACCTTCTCTTTATTTTCCTCTCTCTAATTTCTTTTCTGTTAAAGAAAATAAGTTAGTTAAGAGAAGAGGGAGGGAGAAGGGAGCCTAGCCGCCTCTGGCCACTTGGAACTCCTAGCAGCGCCGGCCTCCCAGCCCAGTTGCCTCCTACCAGTTTTTCCCAGCGCCCCACTCCCACCTCTTGGGCCCAAGGCCCATCCAGCGCCGGCCTACTCCCTGCCTAACCCTCTAACCCTAAGCCGCACCCTAGCACCCCTGGCCCGATCCCCTCCTCCATCGCATCTTCCCTCGCGCCGCCAGAGTCCTCTCGCCCGAACCCATCTCCTCGATCCCCATCTCCTTCCGCGCACGCAGCCCCCTTCTCCATCGATCTCCTCCTTCCTCTCGCTCTCATCCTCTCGATTCCCCCGCGGCCCTGGCCTCCGACCGCGCCAGCCCCGACGCCCCAGCAGCTTCTCCACCTCCGCCAGGCGCCGCAGGCCGCCGCCCTGCACCCTCGCGCCGCAAGCTCCGCATACCGCCTCGCTGCGCAGGAGCTCTGCCGCAGCCGCCAACCTCCCGCGCCCTGTCCTCGCTGGGATCCGCCAGGGAGCCGCTCGAACTCTCCTGTGCCGCCGCTCCTTCTTTGATTCGGCGAGGTCCAGCCGTCCCAAGCACGTCGCCCTGCCCTGCCAGGGACCTCGTCGTGGCTGCCCACGAGGTTCCCGCCGCCGGCGCCTGTTCCCGGCCGGATCCGCCGCCGGCAACATCGTTCCTCCGCTCCGTCTCTCCTACTACTTCGTCCCCGCGCCACCCGGTGACCCCGTCGTCACTCCGACCGGCGAGTCCAGGCCGCTGAGCTCTTCGTCTTGCTGCTGCTCCGCCATCGACCTCCTGTTGCTGCAGGACCATCCCCACCGGGCGCTGTGGGCATGCTGTTTCTTCTCTCTCAAGGTCGAAAGGATGCCAGTTACACAAAACACCAAGTACCATGTCGGTCCTCCAAGAGTTTGGGTTCGACAAGTTCGATGACGTTATTGTACAACTACGTTACCGAGACTGGCAAGACCGACTGAACAAAACCGCCAAGTACCTCTATGAACGAATGCGTCAAGGTCGCCTTGGAAATTGCCAAGTACACCACCGACAAAATCACACGGATGCTCGAACGAGTGTTGCATGAAACACCAAGTACCACGACGACCATCGGCATGTACCCCTACACCGCATCAGAACGCTGAGTTCCTCTTCGGATGTGTGTACGACTATCAGGGCCAAAAGACCCGTATACCATTATCGTCTCCAAAGAACCATGTAACGGAACCGTCAAGTTCGACTATGACTCGTGTACGGCTACGCGGGATTCCTCGGACGCCAAGTTCAACGATGCATCAAGTTCCTCGCCGTGACCCCGAACACCTACGGAAACCCGTGTAGCGATAGACATGTACCACTACTGCCGCCCGTACTTCTACAGAACGTGTACCACAACCATCGCCGAAGACCCGTGAACGATTAACGATGACCCTCCAAGTTCGTCCATGATTTCTATGTGCCACTGCCATCTACGTGAACCACTACTTCCACTACGGCATGAGTACAACTACTACCACCACTAACGTGGCGAGAACGTTTACTTCCGCTACGAACTTGATCTATTCCGAAAAGTCTAGCCTCGAAGGTATAACTCCGAGATGACGCCCGTGAACGAATGAATGCATGTAGGATGAGATGCCCCTTTGTCTGCACCATGTCAGTATTGTCACTCGTTTCCATGCCACTAACTCGTGGGAACCCGGTTACCGGGATCACCCCACCTTCTATCGCATGTCACGCTCCCGCCACTTTTCCTTTTGCACCGGTATTTCCATGAGCTACCGGAACCGTTATCGTTGACGTGGCACTCCCTTTCTTTCCGCCATGATGACAAATGCTTCATAATGCTCTTGTCAACTTTTAATAAATAATTGCATAAACTTGATCATGTCATCCGCATCATGATAACAACTTCAAGAATGATTAAAATTGTTGTTGCACCAAATTGCTAAATGCATATGGGGATTTACCGGAATTGTTGTTGTTGTTTCCGGCCTCATTTAAAATGCCTAACTATGTTTTCTACTCATGTTTCACCTCTTGCCATGTTTAACAACATTTAATATTGTTGAGTATCTAACCGAGAGTGAACCAAATAAGGATGTGGTGTTCCGTCAATATGCAACTCGTTGCATATTGAGCTCCACTTAATTTGTAGTATTGTTTGTGCACTTTGCCATGCCATGCATATTTAAACCGGACATGCATCATACTTGTTTGCACATCATGCCATGTTTATGTGATGGTTGTTTACTATGTTGTTTGCTTCTTTCCGGTGTTGCTCCTTCGGGTTAGTTCCGATAATGTCGTGTTTGTGAGGATCCGTTCGACTACGTCCGTTTGTCTTCTTCATGGACTCGTTCGTCTTCCTTGCGGGATTTCAGGCAAGATGACCATACCCTCGAAATCACTTCTATCCTTGCTTGCTAGTTGCTCGCTCTTTTGCTATGCCTATGCCTCGATACCTACCACATGCTTTATCATGCCTCCCATATTGCCATGTCAAGCCTCTAACCCACCTTGTCCTAGCAAACCGTTGTTTGGCTATGTTACCGCTTTGCTCAGCCCCTCTTATAGCGTTGTTAGTTGTAGGTGAAGATTGGAGTTTGTTCCTTGTTGGAACATGGATATTTTGTTGGGATATCACAATATCTCTTATTTAATTAATGCATATATGTACTTGGTAAAGGCTGGAAGGCTCGACCTTATGCCTGGTGTTTTGTTCCACTCTTGCCGTCCTAGTTTCCGTCATATCAGTGTTATGTTCCCGGATTTTGCGTTCCTTACACGGTTGGGTTATAATGGGAACCCCTTGACAGTTCGCCTTGAATAAAACTCCTCCCGCAAGGCCCAATCTTGATTTTACCATTTGCCACCTAGCCCTTTTCTTTTCCTTTGGGAGTCGCGCTCCCGAGGGTCATCTTTATTTTAACCCCCCCCAGGGCCAGTGCTCCTCTGAGTGTTGGTCCAACCTGTCAGCTGCCGGTGGCCACCAGGGGCAACTCTGGGCTGGTCTACCGGAACCTTGGACAATCCGGTGTACCCTGAGAACGAGATATGTGCAGCTCCTATCGGGATTTGTCGGCACATTCGGGTGGCTTTGCGGGTCTTGTTTTACCATTGTCGAGGATGTCTTGTAACCGGGATGCCGAGTCTGATTGGATTGTCTTGGGAGAAGGAATATCCTTCATTGACCGTGAGAGCTTGTGATGGGCTAAGTTGGGACACCCCTGCAGGGATTTGAACTTTCGAAAGTCGTGCCCACGGTTATGGGCAGATGGGAATTTGTTAATGTCCGGTTGAACAAAACCTAAAGCTTATCTTAATTAAAATGCATCATCCGTGTGTGTTACCGTGATGGTCTCTTCTCGGCGGGGTCCGGGAAGTGAACACGGTGTTGGAGTTATGCTTGACGTAGGTTGTTCTAGGATCACTTCTTGATCATAGTTTCTCGACCGTGCTTTGCCTTCTATTCTCGCTCTCATTTGCGTAAGTTAACCACCATATATGCTAGTGTTTGCTGCAGCTCCACCTCATACCTTTTACCTACCCATAAGCTTAAATAGTATTGATCGCGAGGGTGTGAGATTGCTGAGTTCCCGTGACTCACAGATACTTCCAAAACCAGCTTGCAGGTGCTGATGATATCGTGCAAGTGATGAAACCGAGCTAAGTAGGAGCTCGATGAAGATCGTGTTTGTTATGTTGTTCCGTTTTTCAGTTGATCAGTAGTGGAGCCCAGTTGGGACGATTGGGGATCTTTGTAGCATTTGGGGTAGTCTTCTTTTTATTTTGGTTCCGTAGTCGGACCTTGAATGTATCTGGATGATGTAATGCTTTATTCATGTATTGTATGAAGTGGAAATTGTAAGCCAACTATGTATCTTTTTCCCTTATGTATTACATGGGTTGTGTGAAGATTACCTCACTTGGGACATTGCTTACAATGCGGTTATGCCTCTAAGTCGTGCTTCGACACGTGGGAGATATAGCCGCATCGTGGGCGTTACAATCTTATCCACGCAAATAATTGCGTCCTTCTCGTCTGATAGAATGAAATGACTCCCACCGGCCCTGGCATCTTCAGGGTGTTGTAGGCATAGTGGGATGTCGCCATGAATTTTGCCAGACCTGGGCGTTGAAGGATTCTGTTGTATGGCCGGGGGAGGTCGACCACATCAAGCACAACCTTCTCAGTCCGGTAGTTCAACTCTCCTCCGAATGTCATTGGCAACGTGATCTTTCCCTTACGATGACTCCTACCGGGGTTGATTCCTTGAAACGTGCCCGTGACTTTGAGTTCTTCCTCTGCTATCTAATGTTTGCTTATGACCTTTGGGGAAATCAGATTCAACCCGGCCCCGCCATCAACCAACATCTTCATGACTTTGAGGTTGCAGATCGTTGGTGAGACCAACAATGACAAGCACCCTACCGCGGTGGTGCGGTCAGGATGGTCCTCTTTCATCAAAAATGATGGGCATGCATGACCACTTGAGCGACTTTCGAGATCCTGCCGCTGGCTCCATGACATTGACCTCACGTACCCACCATTTAAGTTGGCGGTAAGAGGAGTGCAGAGATGCACCCCCGTCAATGCACATGGTGTTAGTGGCCTTTTGGAATTCCTGCTTGCTGGTTTCCTCTTCATCCACTCCATCACTTTCATCATTGCAATCCTCCTTCTCTTGGCCCCTGGCAGGTTTTCCTTGGTTTTGAAGTGTCTTGCCGGGGCAATTTGCTCCACCGCCTCGGCCCTTCCCGCCAGCGCCATTCTGATCTTTTTCCTTATCACGCTTCTCATATTCAGCCCTCTGCTTCTTAACGAGATGCTCAACCTAATGACATTCCTAGAGATCGTGGCCCTTGGTTTGATGAATCTTGCAATATGGCCCATCACCTTTCCCAGCCTTCTCGGCAGCCGCAGCCTCCCAGTAATCAGTGCACATGGTAGCCTCCTTGTCGGGGGCTTCGGGTTTAGCCTTCTTACCGGTACTAGGCGTGCCCGATCCCTCAATGATCAACACAACCTTAGCCTTGCGCTTCTTGTTCTTCTTCTTCTTCTGATTGGTGGCCTTGTCGTCATCCTGTGAGATGATGTCGACGCCATCTTCTTCTCCAGGGAGTTTGCTCCCCTCCTCCACCCAAGCACAGTTGTCCACCAGGGTGTAAAGCTCCTTTACAGTCTTGGGCAACCAAATGTTCATCTTGGAATGTATCCCACGGTTGCGCATGTTGGACTTGAATGCAGCTATCATAGCTACCGGGTGAAATCTGGAATATTCCTGTGGACTCGGCTAAACCTCTACACGTATTTCTGCAGAGTCTCTCCTTCCTTCCACGGGAGGAGCTGCAAATCGCTGGGCCGCCCTGGTTCTTGGTGGCCGCCCGTCAAGGCACCAACGAACTCATGGCACAGGTCAGCCCAAGTCGAGATGGAGTTCTTCGGCAGATGCATCAGCCAAGACCTCACGTTTGGCTTGAGCGCCAAAAGGAAGTAGTTGGCAAAAATGTTCTCATCTCTTCCCCCAGCAGCTTGAACAGCGATAGTGTAGATGCTAAAGAACTCTGCCGGGTTTAGTCTCCCATTATATTTCTCTGGTATCTCTGGCTTGAATGTGCGAGCGGATGGCCAACATACTTGCCATAACTCACGGGCGAAGGCAGGGCATCCAGCCTCGAAAGGCAGGTACCTCCTCTGCTGAGTGCAGGCTCGTTGATTGGCCATCGTGCCCATTGGACTGGTGGTGGTTGCCGCAACGTTGCTCGATGGTGACGTGCTCGCCCCCATCTACCTGTCCTCCGGGGCTCGCCGTCGGCCTTGACGTGCTCGAGGATCGGACGAAGCCATCAAGACGTCATCAAGCTCTTGGTCGCGTGGACCTCGTGCTGGTTGCCGTGGTGGGGATTGCGCCATGGGGGTGGCCCCTTCCGCATGGCCAGTAATGTGGGCTGCCGTCGTTGTCTGGAGAGGCCGTGATGGGCTAGCTCGTTGTGAGCCTCCAGCCTTGGCAAAGCCAATCAGACTCTGAATGGTGGCTCTCCACCTATCCATCAAATCAGTTGCTGGCGGAAACCTCAGCAGCAGCTGGGCCTGCGCCATGGCCTCTGTTGGGGATATAACTTCGAGGTGTGACCCGCACAGGAGGGGCTGTGTTACACCATTGGCGTCTTAACACGAAGAAGGTCCAGGGAGGCCCAGGGAGAGGCATGAAGACGGCGGCTCTTGGAGGCAGGCCTGCTAAAGGCCCAGGACTGGGGTTGTGAACCGCCGTAAGAAGACTTGTTCTGTAAGGCATAACTAGTTAGAAACCGAGCCGGTCACGTTGTGTGAGCCACCCAGGAATCTGTAAGCCTTAAGGTCTCTACCTGTGTATATAAAGGTGAGAGACCCGGCAGCTGGTTAACTCAAGAAACAAGAAATCGAGAACTAGGTCAAGCATATTCGGTCCATTGTAATCGAAACTCAAGCAATACAACCAGATGCAGGACGTAGGCTTTTACCTCATTGAGAGGGGCCGAACCTGGGTAAACTCCATGTGTCATTTGTCCTGTTCAATCCCTTCAAGTTAACCTAGTCATGATGGCTCCACACCTAAGTCCTTTCACTAGGGCATCTGCCGTGTTAAATCCATGACAGTTGGCGCCCACCATGGGGAGCACGTAGGTTTCGAGTTCTTGAACGGCAGCTTCTCAGGGATCAAGGGATATGACATGGGCCGGATGACCAAGAGCCTCCACGGGAAGATCTACATCGACGACGCTGGATGTGGTCCGGAGGCTGATTCAATCGAATACGGGTACCAGGTCCCCTTCGGTGGAATCCACGTTTTCATCGGTAAGATTGGTGAGTCTAAGCCTGAGCCAGACATCTACGACGACACCATTGAGACGGCTCGGTGCACAAGACCTGCCATGGTCCAGCCCAGCCAGAAGAGAGCTTTTGTTGGCTTTATTCATGGGCAGATCTTGTGGAAGGTTCAGTGTCAGGTGGAGAGACAACCATCTACACAGGTGATGAGTCCTCAACCGGCAAAACTGAATCAATCTATCAATTGCAAGATGGTGGGCTTGGGGGCTATTCCGATGGCGACAGTATTCTGGACCCCTATGAGCCGTCAAGCAGGGCTGCTATTTTCATGGCCGGTACACAACAGATGCTGAATTTATCAACTGTTGCGGCTATGACCTCAAGTTCAACAGCTACCACGATGGCTGGGGCGAGTGTCCCTGTGCGCCCACTGGCTCAGGTCTTATACGAGCTCTTGGATGCTTTGGCAACTTTATTAGCTGCAGAGATAACCCCGGCGACTCAAGTACAACATAAAGTGGAGGTTGCAAAACTGAGGGATGAGATAGCTCAGGCTAAGAAGGAGCTTAACGGTGAGAATGCTAGGATGGCAACAGATCAAGCTACGCTGGAGGCCGAATCACAATGGATTCAAGTAGAAACTTTCTGGTTAAACTTGGATCAAAATGCATCAAATGTTGTTCTTCGGAGAAGGCACCAAAGTTGTTTACCTCCGCAGTTCGAGGCAAGGAATCGTTTCAATACACCTGGGGCAGGACCAAGTAACCTGCCCGGTGTGACCCGGGCTACTGAGGCACCCCTGGCCAGGGCGACGGCTCAGCCTCGTGTGGTAGACCCGCCCCATCTGGACTTAACTCCGCTCCAGCTCACGTGCTTAGATTGTGAGGGATCAAGCTAGGGCACGTACAGAGGCGGACCTGGCGGCTCAGTTAGCAGCTCATCAATAGCTTCAGTTGAACCCGTCATCGTCTGTTGAGGCTAGGTTACCTCCGGGACGATGAGTGTGCCACGTTTAGCGCCGGCTCTACGGAATGAGCGCCTTCCCAAAGATTTTAAGGGCCCTCGCAAGGTGCCAAACTACACAGCGGATCTTCCACCGGAGGGCTGGATTGAGAGCTATGAGCTGGCTATGGAGATGCTGCATGTTA
Source organism: Triticum urartu (assembly GCF_003073215.2). NCBI lineage: Eukaryota > Viridiplantae > Streptophyta > Magnoliopsida > Poales > Poaceae > Triticum > Triticum urartu. The sequence continues at coordinate 275,901,373 of NC_053023.1, forward strand.
ACGACGCTGTGTGCGCTAAGTACTTCACCATGATGTTGGATGGGCCGGCTCGCACGTGGCTGAAGGGATTGCCCCCCCAAGTCTATCAAATCATGGGCTGAATTGAAGGTGTGTTTTATTCAGAATTTGAAAGACACGTGTAAGCAGCCTCTGTCGATTATCGACCTAGACGCTTGTGTCCAGCGCGAGGATGAGCCAACCAACCACTAGGTCCGCCAGGTCTCGTCTTTTATCCAGTCATCGGATAGTATCAACGCTGGCTCTGCAGTCCTAATTTTGGAGAAAAATTTCCGGTTCATTCCCCTTAAACAGAAGCTAGGGCGGCTTAAACGTCACTGCAATGACATGGGAGAGATCATGGTGGCTCTCAGCAAATACGCCGACTCAGATAGCACTAAAGACCCTGATTCAGATGAAGAAAAGTCCAATAAGGGGAAGAAGAACGACAATGGAAAAGGGCAGCAGCCAAATATGACGGGGCATAACCAGGAAGGTAATGGTAAGCATAAGAGCCTGATAGCGGGTCAGACTTTGTGGCCAATACCAACACACAGAACAATGGCCAACGTCGTAAGGGAAAGCCACTACCTCGTTTGGGTGGCCGAGGTTCAACATTGAGCCGATGTTGAATGAGCCTTGCCCGAAGCATAGTTAGCCCAATAGACCGTCGACTCACATGTGGAAAGATTGTTTTATCATGAAAGAGTATAAGAGCTCCGGGTTTTCTCAGGACGACAATTACAACAATGGCCTGTACGGCGGTTCATGATCCGGCTCACACGGGCCCGGCTTTGGAGTTGGCGACTCAAATTTCGGATATCAGGGTCAGAGCAATCATGGCGGTTATGGTTACAACATGGTCAGGGTAACCAACAACAACAATCAGGGTATCAAAGTAATCCAAAGCATCTGAATAGTGGCCAATATCACTTTTTCACCACAAGCCTGTGAAAGTGGGATCAGAAGGTTCATAAGTGAGCAGTGAGTGCAGTTGAGCCGGTGGCCCCTTGATATTTACGATGGTCAGAGCAGCCAATTGTATGGAGTCGTGAGGATCACCCGCCCCGGATTGATAATCCGGGTCAGCTGGCTTTGGTGGTAGCTCCTCAGGTTGGAGGTTACAAGTTCACTAAGGTGCTTATGGATGGAGGCAGCAGTACCAATAACCTTTATTATGATACTTTTCGCTGGATGAATTTGACTGATAAATATCTTAAGCTGTCATCTATAGTTTTTCATGGGGTGGTCCCTGGTAAGTCAGCATACCCAGTGGGTAAGATAGCCTTGGAAGTGTCTTTTGGCAATGAACATGATTACAGGGCTGAGACATTGAATTTTGAAGTGGTTAAAATCATGAGCCCCTATCATGCTCTGTTTGGACGGTTGGCTTACGCCAAATTTATTGCATGGCCTTGTTATGTGTATTTGCATCTTAAGATGTCGGGTCGCAAGGGTATTGTCGGTGTCAAAACCGGCGGATCTCAGGTAGGGGGTCCCAAACTGTGCGTCTAAGGCGGATGGTAACAGGAGGCAGGGGACACGATGTTTACCCAGGTTCGGGCCCTCTTGATGGAGGTAATACCCTACGTCCTGCTTGATTGATATTGATGATATGAGTATTACAAGAGTTGATCTACCACGATATCAGAGAGGCTAAACCCTAGAAGCTAGCCTATGGTATGAGTGTTGTTGTCCTACGGACTAAACCGTCCGGTTTATATGGACACCGGAGGGGCTAGGGTTACACAGAGTCGGTTACAAGGGAGGAGATCTACATATCCTTTGGCCGGACTGTTCGACTATGAAGATACGGGACGAAGTCTTCAATCTTGTATCTTCATAGTCGAACAGTCCGGCTGTCCGGAGACCCCCTAATCCAGGTCTCCCTCAGTAGCCCCTGAACCAGGCTTCAATGACGATGAGTCCGGCACGCAGATTCGTCTTCGACATTGCAAGGCGGGTTCTTCCTCCGAATACTCCATAGAAGATTTTGAACACAAGGATAGTGTCCGGCTCTGCAAAACAAGTTCCACATACTACCGTAGAGATATTTCCACAAATCCAATCTGCTGACACGTTCAGCAACATGACATCATGTTATGGCTCGGTCATTATTCGAACCGTTTTTCTCAACCAGCAATGCACATATCTCGAGGCAGTTTTCTTGACACGTCTTGTCGAAGCAGAGATCGTGTCCCCCTTATTACGGGATTCTCATCAATACGGACGTGGGAAACCCAACCGTGCCATCAATTACGGCGCTCGGGGAATAAGCGATTTTACCAGGTAAGTGGGGAGGCGCATCACCTCTTCCGCCCTTATAAAGGGACAAAGATTCACCCTTTTTACCCATGCCTTCTTCCTTGCTTATCCATTCTCGCGCACCCGAGCTCCAGCGCCCAAGTTCGCATCTTTCTCCTCAAACCACTCTGAGCATGTCGGGAGCGGGAGGCAAGTGGATGGTCTCCTCCGTCACGGAGGATAACATCGCAAAACTATGGGAAGCAGGATATCTGGCCGCGGACATCACGCACCGGCTGCCAGATGCGGGGAAGATCATCCCTACGCCCGCACCCCACGAGAGGGTAGTTTTCCTTACCCATTTTGTCTGCAGACTGGGATTTCCACTTCACGCGTTCGTCCGCGGGCTCATGTTCTACTACAGGCTGGATTTTCATGATCTGGCCCCCAATTTCATCCTCAACATCTCGGCGTTTATCGTCGTGTGCGAGGCCTTCCTCCGCATCCGGCCCTACTTCGGCCTGTGGCTGAAGACCTTCAATGTTAAACCGAAGGTGGTGGTCGGCCAGCAAGCGGAGTGCGGAGGCTCCATGGTGGGCAAAATGCCTAACGTCACATGGCTCGAAGGCTCCTATGTGGAGACCATAAAGGGGTGGCAATCGGGGTGGTTCTACATCACCGAGCCGCGTGACACCAACTAGGTGGCGGCCCCCGAATTCCGATCCGGAATCCCCACGCGGCTCACCTCCTGGAAAGAGAAGGGCCTGTCCTGGGGTTCCGCAGTAGAGCTGACCGGACTCCAAACCTGCATCAAGAACATGATGAGCAAGAAAATCAAGCTTGTCAACGTGGTCCAGTTCATGCTCTTCCGCCGGATTCTCCCATGTCAATGACGGGTATTCAATTTGTGGGAGTTCGACCCGGCCAAGCACCAGACGCTGCGAGAGCTCTTCGACATGACGCACAAGGACGTCTGGAAGGAGCTGTTCAAGGGCGCCGAGGTACCTCCTCCCCTTACCGAAGACCGCGGACTCAGCGCAAAGCGCCATGCCAATCCAGTAAGTTTTTATATCTTGCAGGATAGTTATTTGCCCCCGCTTAATCATGTGCGGGATCTAAGCTTCTATGCCAATAACAGGACTGGGTAGAGACAGCGGAGCAGATCGATTGCCCAGCCCCCCTGCCTTAAGATCCTGTAGATGCTCTCCTAACGGAGATGTTGGTTCCGACGCCTTACGAGGTGCCGGCGAAGAAGGCCGCAGGGACCCGAAAGGGTCTCCGGCGGAAGGTTGTGTCGGACTCTTCGTCCGATAACTCTGACGCGCCCTCCTCTCATGAAAACGAGGAGGAGGAAGAGGAAAGTTCTCCCCCCACCAGCCGAGGGAGACAAGAAAAGGAAGGCCGCCCCAACCGGGGAGGCCGAAGGGTCCAAGAAGGGAAGGACCCTCCTTCTGGACTGCTCCACGACGGCCGCCCACAGCGACGATGAGTAGTTACCCAGGGACAAGCCCCTGGCGAATTCATAAGTATCTGGATACCATAGTAATTCATGGTATGTTTTATTGCACTGCTTCTCCTTACGTCGAATATGATATGCAGTTCGTCCCGAGCCCGTATCGACGTATCTTCGTCGGACGGTTCTTTGGACTCGTCGGATATGAATAGCGATTCACTTCCGACCGCCTCCACCCCTTTCCCTATGGACAACGTTGAGGTGTTGTCCAAAAGGCACCGAGCCAAGGGGAGGTAGTCCTGGGGGCGCCTCGAGGCGACCTTCCAGACCCTGGGCGCAAAGGGAGCAAAACTCCCACGGGCACCAAGTTCGGCCCCCAGCCGAACACTGCGCCGGAACCTTCGGTGGTTCCGGACTCCGGCAGGCGACCCCCATTAAAAGGGGCAAGCCGCCCGTGCCGGTGGCCTCTGTCCATCCAGAGGCACCAGACAACTTGCTCGGCGCTTCCATCGACAAAGAGCACCGCACTATCATGAGTGCAGTGATCGAGAAAGTTCAGTCCACCAAAAACGGACTAACCGAAGCTTGTGCCAGCCTCCTAACAGGCTTTGAGGTAAGGAATCAAAATATAGGAAAAATATTACCGCATAGACAGTAGCCCCCGATGCTCTGTTTGGCGTTCGTGAAGAAAGGCCGAATAGAGGATCAAATAATGACTCAGGAGTCTAATCAGAATATGTCTATGTGCATATGCAGGCTTCACTGCTGGCTGCTGTCGCATGTACTGCGGAGGTCACTGCACTGAAGCAGGACCTTGAGCGGTCCGAGGACGAGCTCGGCCTTATCAAGAGGCAGCTCGAGGAAAGCAAAGGTAAGCAATACCTTGTCTATATATTAAAAAGAAATTTGGTTATAAAATAATAGGATCATCATGAATTTGCCAGGGGCCACGACCGAGGTGGCGACCCTGAAGAAGGCGCTGTCCGAGGCCGAAGACATAGCGGCCAAGGAGTGCATTGAGCGGGAAAAGCAAGAAGCCCGGGTAGACGATGTGCAGCAAGAGCTCGAGGCTCTTGCCAAAAAACACGAGTCCTTGGAGCTGGACTCTAAGACACGAGAGTCCGAGCTTGCAAAGGCGCTCGAAAGCGCACGGAGCGCCAAGGCTGAAGCCCACAAGGCCCTCCAGGAGATTGAGGCGGTGAAGAAGATAGCGGCGGTTAAGGCATTTATTATGCAAAGAAAGCATGTGAAGGAAACTTTCCTTTTACTTACCTGAATTCGGAGCTCTCCAGGAGCGTTCGCAGATCTTCCCCGCAGTGTGCTTGATGCCGCAGAGTTTTACCGAGCTGAAGAGGGGAGCTCGTCGGAAAAGTTGTTCTGGTCTCGGTATACTGGGACCGAACACCCAATGCCCTTGAGCGACCAGCTGAAGCAACTGGTTGAGCTTCACAAGGCGGCTGAACAGACCATGAAGGGTCTTATAGTCCGGATGTGGCCTGGCGAACCCCTACCTAGCAGCTACTTCGGTCTGGTGAGGCGGCTTGTGGATGCCTGCCCATGGCTCGAAGTCATAAAGCAGTCCATCTGCATCAAGGGTGCGCCCAGGGCTTTTGCCCGGGTGAAGGTGCACTGGGCGAAGATGGACGCCGTGAAGCTAGTGAAGTAGGGGCCACCGGAGGGCAAGGAGCATCGCTGCCCCGAAATGTATTATGACAGTGTCCTGAAGGGTTCCCGCCTTGTGGCGGATGAATGTGCCAAAGATGTAATTTTTGAATGAACATGCTCATGTGATCCTGTAATGTGAAACGAGTTCATTTGTGCTATGCAACGCTTTTTGAATATAAAATATTACCTTCTGTGCGGCCGTTTATAAAATCTGAGAGTTGGCCAGTCGTCGGCTTTTGCCCCCATGTAACTAGTTTCGGGATAAACCTGAGCACTCTTTATCCCAATTTTGGGTCCTTCGAGGGAGGTGTTCAGCACAACGACCTAGGCAATCGGACTATAAGGCTTTATCACTCTCACTTAGCCATAGAAGTCTACAATTTCAAATTTTGGCGAAGCCCCTAGTATCCGGAAGGCCGAATTTGGGGCGCTATATACATCTAAGTCGGGCAAGGCCAACTCCTCGCCCGAAGCGGAAAAAGTCTTTAAGGACTTGAGACCTCTCGAACAGCGAACAGCTCTCGCCTTATCATGACAGTCAGTTTTCAGCTTTCTGTACTGAGGTGCTCGTCCGGAAGAACCGGGACACAATCGTAGTAGTTCTCCCAGTGCTACCTTAGCCGATATAGCGGAACGTAAGGTACCAAAACATGGGAGCCGAGCAAACCCAACTATTGACCCAAGACATGATTCGGAGCTGATGCATATAATGCTATATGTTCAGGGTGCCGCACTGTCGAAAGTGTTCGGACTTCTCACGCCGTATTATGGGGTAAACGAAAGCCCTTGGCGTACTGGTCATACCTGAATGTATGGGTGCAAGTTGTCGTAAATGAACATATACATAAAAAAGGATGGATGATGCAATAATAGACTAACACTATGCATTGTTATTTAAATAATACGTCGAAGCGTACTGATACAAGTAGTGCAATAAGCAAAAGATAGGACTATTTGACATGTGTTGTTCAAGGGCAAGCTGCATATGGGTAGTAAAAAGCGAGTGTATTGATAGTTATTGGAGACCACCTGGGGGTTCCCTTGTACGTCTTAGCTTCTTGCTCCTTGGTTGTTTCTTCCCGTAATGTGTCCGGCAATCATACTGCCGGAAAGGGCTTCCAGGGGGTAAGGTCCTGAAAGAGAAAAAATGATAAAGATATGCAGCCCCTAGGGAGGTTAAGCCGCATTGCGGGACGTGCCCTGATCGTGCCCCCGCCTATGCCCATGGTATTTTCAGTGCGTAATTATGTACGCGTGGCACGGATTTCGTCGCTTGATTGGGACTGGGATGGGGGCTGAATTGCTAGGCGAGCTCTGAACGTGCCAGGTGATCCTGTTGCAGGTTACTCCGAACTCGCTTGACGTTATCCGGGGGCTGTATCGCCGAATTGGAGGTTTGCCTTAAAAGGCTGCTTTGTACTTCTGCTGCGAGGGCCGCAGTGTGCTCTTCCGTGCGGAGCGAGCGTTCTGTGTTTCCATTGACTATTATGACCCCCCTAGGTCCGAGCATCTTGAGCTTGAGGTATGCATAATGCGTTACCGCATTGAATTTTGCAAATGCGGTTCGCCCGAGCAGTGCGTGATAGCCACTGTGGAACGGGATGATATCGAAGATTAACTCCTCACTTCAGAAGTTGTCCGGAGATCTGAAGACCACTTCCAGTGTGATTGAGCTCGTGCAACGGGCCTCTACACCTGGCATGACGCCCTTAAAGGTGGTTTTGGTGGGTTTGATCCTCGAGGGATCTATACCCATTTTGCGCACTGTATCCTGATAGAGTAGGTTCAGGCTGCTGCCGCCGTCCATAAGGACTCGAGTGAGGTGAAATCCGTCGATGATGGGGTCTAGGACCAATGCGGCGGATCCTCCATGACGGATACTAGTGGGGTGGTCCCTGCGATCGAAGGTGATCGGACAAGAGGACCATGGGTTGAACTTTGGGGCGACGGGATCCATCGCATAGACGTCCCTTAGTGTACGCTCCCGTTCCCTCTTGGGAATGTGGGTTGTGTATATCATGTTCACCGTCTTCACTTGTGGGGGGAACCTCTTCTGTCCGTTCGTGTTCGGCGGCCGGGGCTCCTCCTCGTCATCGCTATGCAGCCCCTTGTCCTTGTTTTCGGCATTTAACTTGCCGGCCTGCTTGAACACCCAACATTCTCTGTTGGTGTGATTGGCTGGCTTATCGGGGCTGCCGTGGATTTGACACGAGCGATTGAGCATGCGATCCAAACTGGACGGGCCCGGAGTACTTTTTTGAATGGCTTTTTCTGCTGACTGGATTTAGAACCTCTGAATCCGGCATTGACTGCCGTATCATCAGCGTTATCGCCGTTGCTATGGCGCTTGTGTTTGTTACGACGTGGTCTGCCGTTGGCATCTTTAGTATCTGAAGTGCCCAGATTCCTTGATGTGTTGTTGCTGCGAGCCAGCCAGCTATCCTCACCCACGCAAAAGCGGGTCATGAGTGTCGTGAGGGCTGCCATGGACTTCGGCTTCTCCTAGCCAAGGTGTCGGGCGAGCCACTCATCATGGATGTTATGCTTAAATGCCGCTAAGGCCTCTACATCCGGACAATCAACAATTTGGTTTTTCTTAGTTAGGAACCATGTCCAGAATTTCCTGGCAGATTCCCCTGGCTGCTGAGTTATATGGCTCAAGTCGTCAGCATCCGGTGGTCGGACATAAGTGCCCTGGAAGTTGTCAAGGAATGCATCTTCCAAATCCTCCCAACTACCGACAGAGTCTGCTGGCAAGCTATTCAGCCAATGCCGAGCTGGTCCTTTGAGTTTTAGTGGGGGGTACTTGATGGCATGCAGATCATCACCGCGAGCCATGTGGATGTGGAGGAGGAAATCCTCGATCCATACAGTGGGATCTGTTGTACCATCATATGATTCGATATTTACGGGTTTAAAACCCTCCGGGAATTTGTGATCCATAACTTCATCAGTGAAGCATAGGGGGTGTGTGGAGCCTCTGTGCTGGGCTATATCACGACGCAGTTCATATGAATCTTGTCTGCTGTATTCGGCCCGGCGGAATTTACTTTTAGTATATCCAGCGTGACGGTCGTCGTCCCGCGTTGGCGCGTGCGCGCGTGATCCGTATATCGACCTTGCATGTTTTTCCCTACTTTTCAATACGTCTCGCAGGTCACACGTGTTGCCCCGGGCCTTGGTATTTTTATTTGGTTGGCGGCGGAATGCGGGCTGGACTTCGAGCTGAAATGCCTCTCTGTCTTGGCCATGAGGTGGCCGGTCAGACGCATCGTACACTGGTGATGTGGGTTTCAATGCTTCCTCCTCGAGGTGAGGTAGCAACCTGCACTTTGGGTAATTTTTGGTTGGGCGCTCGAGTTCATATTCCTCGGCCGCAAGGACGTTGATCCATCTGTCTGCTAGCAAGTCTTGATCAGCTTGAAGCTGTTGTTGCTTTTTCTTCAAGCTATTTGCTGTGGCTATAATCCGGCACTTGAAGCGCTCCTGCTCGACGGGATCCTCAGGCATGATAAATTCTTCGTCGCCGAGACTCACCTCGTCTTCGGAGGGAGGCATGTAATTTTCCTCCTCCGATTCTCCGTCTGCTGCCCGCTCTGGAGGGCTAGCTTGTTCGTCCTCTCGCTCTAAATCGTGCTGGAGGGGATTATTGTCGTCTTCGGCACTGTCCGGAGTGTTATTGTCTCTTGTGCCGGTATCACTACTTTTGCTATGGCGGGACTTAGAGTGGCGCCGCTGACGTCGGCGTTTGGGTTGCTTCTTGGAGGGGTCATCCTCCGTTGTCTCATCGCCATTGCCTTCTTTGGGGGTGTCCACCATGTATATATATCATATGATGAGATGGCGGTCCAGCGCCCTATGGGCGGTGGTTCCTGTTCGTCTCCTGCATCGTCGTCCATACCGTCGATGTCTTCGGGGTCGAAGTCGAGCATGTCGGTTAAATCATCAAAAGTGGCTACTAAGTGGGTGGTGGGTGGGCAACGAATTTCTTTGTCGTCCGCATCCCATTCTAGCCGGACATAGTTCGGCCAAGGTTCTCCTGACAAGGAGAGGGACCTTAATGAATTTAGCACGTTGCCGAAAGGCGAGTGCTGAAAGATATCCGTGGAGGTAAACTTCATGATCGGTGCCCAATCGGATTCGACAGGCATGGACGTAGGCGGCTCGGAGTCTGTGGCCGGAGACAAATCCAGTGGTTCGGCAACACGACTCTCGTAAGGGGTGAAGTCAGTATCCAGCTCTATTGCCATTGAGAGTGCGGCCTCCATGGTGGGGTCTACCCCCCATCCTTGGATGGCACAATTTTCTCCGGATTTAGGGCCGGAGTAATTGCAGATGCGATCTCCCGAACATTGTCCGACGACAGAGTTACGTCATGCTCGTCATGATTGAGCGGCGCACCTGACATGGGCTCGAATCCGTCGAAGATCAAGTCCCCGCGGATGTCGGCAGTGTAGTTTAAGTTTCCGAACCTGACCTGATGGCCAGGGGTGTAGCTCTCGATCTGCTCCAGATGGCCAAGCGAGTTGGCCCACAGTGCAAAGCCGCTAAATACGAAGATCTGCCTGGGGAGGAAAACCTCATCCTGGACCGTATCATTACTGATGACCGAAGGAGCCATCAAGCCTTATGGTGACGACACAGTGGAACTCTCAATGAAAGCACCAATGTCGGTGTCAAAACCGGCGGATCTCGGGTAGGGGGTCCCGAACTGTGCGTCTAAGGCAGATGGTAATAGGAGGCAGGGGACACGATGTTTATCCAGGTTTGGGCACTCTTGATGGAGGTAATACCCTACGTCTTGCTTGATTGATATTGATGATATGAGTATTACAAGAGTTGATCTACCACGAGATCGGAGAGGCTAAACCCTAGAAGCTAGCCTATGGTATGATTGTTGTTGTCCTACGGAGTAAACCCTCCGGTTTATATAGACACCGGAGGGGGCTAGGATTACACAGAGTCGGTTACAAGGGAGGAGATCTACATATCCGTATTGCCAATCTTGCCTTCCACGCCAAGAAGAGTCCCATCCGGACACGGGACGAAGTCTTCAATCTTGTATCTTCATAGTCCAAAAGTCCGGCCAAAGGATATAGTCCGGCTGTCCGGAGACCCACTAATCCAGGACTACATCAGGTACCATCACGGTACATGGTCACAAGAAGATAGACTTGGAATGTGAAGAAGGTGATGCTGCTTACACTGAATCTGCATGTGCCACAGAGGAACTTAAGTTTTATAAAGACAATGTTGACCCGGCTGATATTACTCCATTGAATAAGCCAACCACAGAGCATGATCCTTTGTTGATGTTTACATCGGCGGATGATACCAAGCAGGTTGACTTCGTCCCTGGTGACTCATCTCAGCAGTTCGCTATCAGTGCCAATGTGGATCCAAATTAGGAAAGCGCGCTCATCGAGTTCATCCGTGACAACGCGGACATCTTTCCATGGAAGCCTTCAGACATGCCAGGTGTACTGAGAGAACTCGCTGAGCACACTCTCAATATTGATCCTAAGTTTAAGCCGGTCAAGCAATTCCTTCTTTGTTTTAATGAGGAGAGACGCAAGGCCATTGGAGAAGAGGTGGCCCGTCTCTTAGCACCTGGGTTCATTGTTGAAGTTTTTCATCCTAAATGGTTGGCTAAACCAATGCTAGTACTTGAGAAAAATGGCACTTGGCATATGTGTGTGGATTACACAGACCTTAATAAGGCTTGTACAGATGATCCATTTGCTCTTCCCCGCATTGATCAGATCATTGATGCTACGGCGGGTTGTGAGCGGTCGAGCTTCTTTGATGCTTATTATGGTTATCATCAGATCAAGATGGTAGTTAAAGACCAAGAGAAGACAGATTTCATCATGCCTTTTGGTGCTTTCTGCTACGTGTCTATGCTTTCTGGACTCATGAGTGCCCAGGCGACTTAGCAGCGTTGTGTTCAGCACTGTCTTCATAACTAGATAGGACGCAATGTTCACGCTTATGTGGATGATATTGTTGTAAAGTTCAGAAAGAAGGAGACTCTGCTAGATGATTTGAAGGACACCTTTGATAACCTCCGGGTCTATAATATGATGCTTAACCCAGCCAAATGTGTTTTTGGTGTGCCTGCAAGAAACTCTTGAGGTTTCTGGTCTCTGAGAGAGGTATTAAAGCTAACCCGAATAAAATCAAGGCTATCACTTCATTGGCTAAGCCGGCGTGCGTTAATGATGTCCAGCGTCTGGTGGGTCGTATTGCAGCTTTAAGCTGGTTTATAAGCCGGCTAGGAGAAAAGGCTATTCCTATGTACCAGATTATGAAGAAAACAGTCTAGAGTGATGCTGCTAATGAGGCGTTTGAGGCGCTTAAAAAACAGTTAGCTAAGCCGCCGATTCTTGCAGCTTGTGTTGAGAAGAAGCCCTTGCCTTTATATGTGGATGCTAACAGCAGAGCCATCAGCGTCGCGGTTGTAGTGGAAAGGAAGGAAACGGGTAAGGAATATCTGGTTCAAAGGCCGGCTTATTATGTCAGCGAGGTCTTAATTGGGTCTAAACAGAGGTACCCACATTGGTAGAAGCTAGTCTATGGGGTGTTCATGGTCAGTCGCAAGTTGAAGCATTATGTCGGGTTTCGGTTTCCGGCAGACCCTTGAGGTTCGAACACTGGGGTGCGCGCGGAGATTTCGCCTTCTACCTACCTGCACCCCACCGCCTCGCTAAGATCTAAGCTATGGAAAGAACAACACAAGAGACACAGGGTTTATACTGGTTCGGGCCACCGTTGTGGTGTAATACCCTACTCCAGTGTGTGGTGTGATTGATTGCCTCTTGGGCTGATGATGATGAACAATACAAGGAAGAACAGCCTCGCGAGTGTCTGTTCTTGGCTGGGGCGATGAACTGCTAGGAGTTCAGTCACCCTTCTCTCTCTCTGTGTGATGCTACTCGATCCGATCCCAACTTGTTTCTGGATTGGCCGGTCTTCTCCTACCATGGGGGTGGCTAGTCCTATTTATAGGCAAAGGCCCTGGGCCTCTTCCCAAATATTGAGCGGGAAGGGCGCCAACAATTGGCCATTTTGAAGGGGAACATCTGGTACACTTATCCTGACTAAAGTTGGTCCTCGCCTGCCAAAGGCTTTGGTGGGGACGCTGGCTTGGGCTCCACAATGACTTCCTCCCTGCCGTTGGGCTGGTCTTGGTCTCGTTGCACCGAAACGGGTGCCTTTGCTTGATGCTCTCGCCTGCGCTTGCTCCCTTTGCACCAAAGAGGAAAGGAGGACACTGCGCGGGCTGGCGCCCGCCTGGCACCCTTGGTCGTCATGGCTTGCGTCACGGGCACCTCGTGAGGTACCCCGTCCTGATCTCTCCGCCTCCTCGCGAGCCAGCCTGATGAGGCCGTGCCTGAGGAAGCTCTGTGTCGTCCGCCCCTCGAGGCTTGGCCCCTCGCGAAGCTTGATGAAGATGGGCCGCGCTGGGCCCCCCTTTGAGCCACGCCGCAGGCCGCAGGCAGGCAAGTCTGGGGACCCCCGTTCCCAAAACGCCGACAGTAGCCCCCGGGCCCAATGCGTGCCCGGACTTGGCCATGCAGGGAGGCGAAAGGGCAAGGGCGAAGCGCCGCAGGCCCTAACGGCATGCGGCCTTGGGTGCCGCGTGGCGGTTGATTGGACGTGAGCGCCTCCACTTCCCCATGGCGCCTCGGCAACTGCACGGACTGGACAAGTCCCTGCATGGAAAGCGGGTCATGATTACCTGCGATCATGGAGGCCGACGGTTGGCCTTCGCCGGCTATAAGTACGAAGCGGCTCGCGCCCTTCCAGTCCATCTCTTCTTGCTTCTCCTTCTTCCCGGTCCTTGCTCCGTCTTGCTGTGATGGCTCCGATCCGCCGGTTCATGGCGGCAAAGAAGGGAAAGGCTCCCCGGGAGGAACCAGACCTGCTCCCGCCGAAGAAACGGCTCGCCCCCCGCCACCGGGACGAGGGAGCCCATCAGGTGATGTCGAGGCCCTGGTGCGAGCGGCCACCGCCGGGGTTCCCGCTTCCCTTGTACGCCCACATCGAGGGCTTTGAAGGAGTCGATGCCGATCGCCACGGGCGGTACCGCTGTCGGCGCCGACGGGTCATGAAGGTGTGGGTCGTCCCCCTGGGGTCCACACCGAGGGCTCCTCCCGAGAGTTCGTGCTCCACGCCGCCATGCCTCCTCAGTCTTGGATTCGCCTTCCTCCCTTCTTCGCCTCCATCATCCCGCAGGGAGAGCCCCTAGAGCTTTGGCTGCAGCATGCCGGCTGCAGCACCCTCGCGACCGAGGCAGAGGACACGGTCGTTCCCCCGGGCGAGGTCTTCATGACTCGAGGCTGGAGCGAAATAGCCTGGGTTTGCTGGACGAGAGGCGCCTTCGCGATCCACTTGGAGTACGACGGTGCTTCGGTGATGTTCTTCAAGGTCTTCGATGCGAACGGGCGCCGGCTGGAGTGCTGCCCCGGGAGAGGTGGTCGGGACCCTGCTACGGCGAGGACTAGGCCCGCCGACCGCTCCCTTGGCGGCTCCTCAGGCGGCGGAGGATCCAGCGACTCCGGCGAGCTCTTCGCGACTCCGGAGACGAGTGATGACAGCTACGAGCCCCCGAGCCGGCGCCGCTCCTAGAGCAGGACGGGCTTGTCAGGCCGTCGCCGACTCTGATCTGGATGGGGTTGGCGCCGGTGCTTGACGGCCCACTGTTGATGATGGCGTCTTTTGCAGGGGCACGTGCAGTTAGCGCCCTTTTAGGATTTGTTCCTTGCGAGGAATCAAAGACGCGTCCCATGGGGGCTTTGTAAGATGCCTGTGATCCTGTTTGTTAATATAACCCTTGTCGTAGAATTGTGCGAGTTGCTCATTCCGTCTTAGCTCAGTTCTCCCTTTTGAACCTCACGAGGGCTTGGTGCTCTGCGCCGACAGGTCCTAGTCCCAAGGCGGCTTCAGCTGTCGCTGGTATGCCAGGTCGCGATGTCGTGGTCAAGGCCAGGAGGTGAGCGACCCGGGGTCCGGTAAGAGCCCCTGAATAGCGATGCTCAGGAGGTCCCCTTTGGCGCTCAAGCAGCCGTCGTTCGGTGAGAAAGGAGAGCGGCGTCGCTAACACGGGATTGCATTAGGTGCGGGGATGGTGCCACGGTAGCTGGTGCTTCCGGGTGGTGACTTATATCGAGAATCAGGGACCGCTCCCTGGTGTGTCGCCGGGTCCGTGCATCGGCAGGCGTGAGGTTGCTCGGCGAGGTCCTCGCGTGTCCCTCCCCTCTCGCCTTTGCTCCCCTTTCTGCTCTACGTCCTCGGTGAAGGAAATATGCCCTAGAGGCAATAATAAAGTTATTATTTATTTCCTTATATCATGATAAATGTTTATTATTCATGCTAGAATTGTATTAACCGGAAACATAATACATGTGTGAATACATAGACAAACAGAGTGTCACTAGTATGCCTCTACTTGACTAGCTCGTTAATCAAAGATGGTTATGTTTCCTAACCATGAACAAGGAGTTGTTATTTGATTAACGGGATCACATCATTAGGTGAATGATCTGATTGACATGACCCATTCCATTAGCTTAGCACCCGATCGTTTAGTATGTTGCTATTGCTTTCTTCATGACTTATACATGTTCCTATGACTATGAGATTATGCAACTCCCGTTTGCCGGAGGAACACTTTGTGTGCTACCAAACGTCACAACGTAAATGGGTGATTATAAAGGTGCTCTACAGGTGTCTCCAAAGGTACATGTTGGGTTGGCGTATTTCGAGATTAGGATTTGTCACTCTGATTGTCGGAGAGGTATCTCTGGGCCCTCTTGGTAATGCACATCACATAAGCCTTGCAAGCATTGCAACTAATGAGTTAGTTGCAAGATTATGTATTACGGAACGAGTAAAGAGACTTGCCGGTAACGAGATTGAACTAGGTATTGAGATACCGACGATCGAATCTCGGGCAAGTAACATACCGATGACAAAGGGAACAACGTATGTTGTTATGTGGTCTGACCGATAAAGATCTTCGTAGAATATGTAGGAGCCAATATGAGCATCCAGGTTCTGCTATTGGTTATTGACCGGAGACGTGTCTCGGTCATGTCTACATTGTTCTCGAACCCGTAGGGTCCGCACGCTTAAGGTTTTGATGATAGTTATATTATGAGTTTATGAGTTTTGATGTACCGAAGTTAGTTCGGAGTCCCGGATGTGATCACGGACATGACGAGGAGTCTCGAAATGGTCGAGACATAAAGATTGATATATTGGACGGCTATATTCGCACACCGGAAGTGTTCCGGGTGATTTCGGAGAAAACCGGAGAGCCGGAGGGTTACCGGAACCCCCTCGGGAGAAGTAATGGGCCATATGGGCCTTAGTGGAGAGAGAGGGGGGCAGCCAAAGGTGGGCCGCGCGCCTCCTCCCCCCCTGGTCCGAATTGGACTAGGAGAGGGGGGCGGCGCCCCCCTTTCCCTCTCCCTCCCCACTTCTTTCCCCCTCCTAGTAGGAGGAGGACTCCTCCTTGGCGCGCCATAGAGGGCCGGTCGGCCTCCTCCCCTTGATCCTTTATATACGGGGGCAGGGGGCACCCCTTGATACACAAGTTGATCCACGTGATCATATTCTTAGCCGTGTGCGGTGCCCCCTTCCACCATAGCGATAATATTGTAGGCGGTGCTTAGGGCGAAGCCCTGCGACGTAGTACATCAAGATCGTCACCACGCCGTCGTGCTGACGGAACTCTTCCCCGACACTTTGCTGGATCGGAGTCCGGGGATCGTCATCGAGCTGAACGTGTGCTAGAACTCGGAGGGTGCCGTAGTTTCGGTGCTTGATCGGTCGGGCCGTGAAGACGTACGACTACATCAACCGCGTTGTCAACGCTTCCGCTGTCGGTCTACAAGGGTACGTAGATCACACTCTCCCCTCTCGTTGCTATGCATCACCATGATCTTGCGTGTGCGTAGGAAATTTTTTGAAATACGTTCCCCAACAGTGGCATCCGAGCCTAGGTTTTATATGTTGATGTTATTTGCACGAGTAGAACACAAGTGAGTTATGGGCGATATAAGTCATACTGCTTACCAGCATGTCATACTTTGGTTCGGCGGTATTGTTGGACGAAGCGGCCCGGACCGACATTACGCGTACGCTTACGCGAGACCGGTTCTCCCGACGTGCTTTGCACATAGGTGGCTTGCGGGTGACAGTTTCTCCAACTTTAGTTGAACCGAGTGTGGCTACGCCCGGTCCTTGCGAAGGTTAAAACAGCACCAACTTGACAAACTATCGTTGTGGTTTTGATGCGTAGGTAAGATTGGTTCTTGCTTAAGCCCGTAGCAACCACGTAAAACTTGCAACAACAAAGTAGAGGACGTCTAACTTGTTTTTGCAGGGCATGTTGTGATGTGATATGGTCAAGACATGATGCTAAATTTTATTGTATGAGATGATCATGTTTTGTAACCGAGTTATCGGCAACTGGCAGGAGCCATATGGTTGTCGCTTTATTGTATGCAATGCAATCGCGCTGTAATGCTTTACTTTATCACTAAGCGGTAGCGATAGTCGTGGAAGCATAAGATTGGCGAGACGACAACGATGCTACGATGGAGATCAAGGTGTCGCGCCGGTGACGATGGTGATCACGACGGTGCTTCGAAGATGGAGATCACAAGCACAAGATGATGATGGCCATATCATATCACTTATATTGATTGCATGTGATGTTTATCTTTTATGCATCTTATCTTGCTTTGATTGACGGTAGCATTATAAGATGATCTCTCACTAATTATCAAGAAGTGTTCTCCCTGAGTATGCACCGTTGCAAAAGTTCTTCGTGCTGAGACACCACGTGATGATCGGGTGTGATAGGCTCTACGTTCAAATACAACGGGTGCAAAACAGTTGCACACGCGGAATATTCAGGTTATACTTGACGAGCCAAGCATATACAGATATGGCCTCGGAAGACGGAGACCGAAAGGTCGAGCGTGAATCATATGGTAGATATGATCAACATAGTGATGTTCACCAATGAAACTACTCCATCTCACGTGATGATCGGACATGGTTTAGTTGATTTGGATCACGTAATCACTTAGAGGATTAGAGGGATGTCTATCTAAGTGGGAGTTCTTTAAGTAAATTAATTGAACCTAAATTTATCATGAAACTTAGTACCTGATAGTATCTTGCTTGTTTATGCTTGATTCTAGATAGATGGCTCGTGCTGTTGTTCCGTTGAATTTTAATGCGTTCCTTGAGAGATGATGGTAGCAATTACACGGACTGGGTCCGTAACTTGAGGATTATCCTCATTGCTGCACAGAAGAATTACGTCCTGGAAGCACCGCTGGGTGCCAGGCCTGCTGCTGGAGCAACACCAGATGTTATGAACGTCTGGCAGAGCAAAGCTGATGACTACTCAATAGTTCAGTGTGCCATGCTTTACGGCTTAGAATCGAGACTTCAGCGACATTTTGAACGTCATGGAGCATATGAGATGTTCCAGGAGTTGAAGTTAATATTTCAAGCCAATGCCCGGATTGAGAGATATGAAGTCTCCAATAAGTTCTATAGCTGCAAGATGGAACAGAACAGTTCTGTCAGTGAGCATATACTCAAAATGTCTGGGTATAATAACCACTTGATTCAATTGGGAGTTAATCTTCCAGATGATTGCGTCATTGACAGAATTCTCCAATCACTGCCACCAAGCTACAAGAGCTTCGTGATGAACTATAATATGAAAGGGATGAATAAGACTATTCCCGAGGTCTTCGCAATGCTGAAAGCTGCGAAGGTAGAAATCAAGAAGGAGCATCAAGTGTTGATGGTCAACAAGACCACTAGTTTTAAGAAAAAGGGCAAAGGGAAGAAGAAGGGGAACTTCAAAAAGAACGGCAAGCAAGTTGCTACTCAAGAGAAGAAACCCAAACCTGGACCTAAGCCTGAAACTGAGTGCTTCTACTGCAAGCAGACTAGTCACTGGAAGCGAAACTGCCCCAAGTATTTGGCGGATAAGAAGGATGGCAAGGTGAACAAAGGTATATGTGATATACATGTTATTGAAGTGTACCTTACTAATGCTTGCAGTAGCACCTGGGTATTTGATACTGGTTCTGTTGCTAATATTTGCAACTCGAAACAGGGACTACGGATTAAGCGAAGATTGGCTAAGGACGAGGTGACGATGCGCGTGGGAAACGGTTCCAAAGTCGATGTGATCGCAGTCGGCACGCTACCTCTACATCTACCTTCCGGATTAATATTAGACCTAAATAATTGTTATTTGGTGCCAGCGTTAAGCATGAACATTATATCTGGATCTTGTTTGATGCGAGACGGTTATTCATTTAAATCTGAGAATAATGGTTGTTCTATTTATATGAGTAATATCTTTTATGGTCATGCACCCTTAAAGAGTGGTCTATTTTTGTTGAATCTCGATAGTAGTGACACACATATTCATAGTGTTGAAGCCAAAAGACGCAGAGTTGATAATGATAGTGCAACTTATTTGTGGCACTGCCGTTTAGGTCATATCGGTGTAAAGCGCATGAAGAAACTCCATACTGATGGACTTTTGGAACCACTTGATTATGAATCACTTGGTACTTGCGAACCGTGCCTCACGGGCAAGATGACTAAAACACCGTTCTCCGGTACTACGGAGAGAGCAACAGATTTGTTGGAAATCATACATACAGATGTATGTGGTCCGATGAATATTGAGGCTCGTGGCGGATATCGTTATTTCTTCACCTTCACAGATGACTTAAGCAGATATGGGTATATCTACTTAATGAAACACAAGTCTGAAACATTTGAAAAGTTCAAAGAATTTCAGAGTGAAGTAGAAAATCATCGTAACAAGAAAATAAAATTCCTACGATCTGATCGTGGAGGAGAATATTTGAGTTACGAGTTTGGTGTACATTTGAAAAATTGTGGAATAGTTTCGCAACTCACGCCACCCGGAACACCACAGCGTAATGGTGTGTCCGAACATCGTAATCGTACTTTACTATATATGGTGCGATCTATGATGTCTCTTACTGATTTACCGCTATCGTTTTGGGGATACGCTCTAGAGACGGCCGCATTCACATTAAATAGGGCACCATCAAAATCCGTTGAGACGACGCCTTATGAACTGTGGTTTGGCAAGAAACCAAAGTTGTCGTTTCTGAAAGTTTGGGGCTGCGATGCTTATGTGAAAAAGCTTCAACCTGATAAGCTCGAACCCAAATCGGAGAAATGTGTCTTCTTAGGATATCCAAAGGAAACTATTGGATACACCTTCTATCACAGATCCGAAGGCAAGACTTTTGTTGCTAAATTCGGAAACTTTCTGGAGAAGGAGTTTCTCTCGAAAGAAGTGAGTGGGAGGAAAGTAGAACTTGACGAGGTAACTGTACCTTCTCCCTTATTGGAAAGTAGTGCATCACAGAAAACTGTTTCAGTGACACCTACACCAGTTAGTGAGGAAGCTAATGATAATGATCATGAAACTTTAGAACAAGATACTACTGAACCTCGTAGATCAACCAGAGTGAGATCCGCGCCAGAGTGGTACGGTAATCCTGTTCTGGAAGTCATGCTACTAGATCATGATGAGCCTACGAACTATGAAGAAGCGATGGTGAGCCCAGATTCCGCAAAATGGCTTGAAGCCATGAAATCTGAGATGGGATCCATGTATGAGAACAAAGTATGGACTTTGGTTGACTTGCCCGATGATCGGCAAGCAATTGAGAATAAATGGATCTTCAAGAAGAAGACTGACGCTGACGGTAATATTACTGTCTACAAAGCTCGACTTGTCGCAAAAGGTTTTCGGCAAGTTCAAGGGATTGACTACGATGAGACCTTCTTACCCGTAGTGATGCTTAAGTCTGTCCGAATCATGTTAGCAATTGCCGCATTTTATGATTATGAAATTTGGCAGATGGTTGTCAAAACTGCATTCCTGAATGGATTTCTGGAAGAAGAGTTGTATATGATGCAACCAGAAGGTTTTGTCGATCCGAAGGGAGCTAATAAAGTGTGCAAGCTCCAGTGATCCATTTATGGACTGGTGCAAGCCTCTCGGAGTTGGAATAAACGTTTTTATAGTGTGATCAAAGCATTTGGTTTTATACAGAATTTTGGAGAAGCCTATATTTACAAGAAAGTGAGTGGGAGCTCTGTAGCATTTCTGATATTATATGTGGATGACATATTACTAATTGGAAATGATATAGAATTTCTGGATAGCATAAAGGGATACTTGAATAAGAGTTTTTCAATGAAAGACCTCGGTGAAGCTGCTTACATATTAGGCATTAAGATCTATAGAGATAGATCAAGACGCTTAATTGGACTTTCACAGAGCACATACCTTGACAAAGTTTTGAAGAAATTCAAAATGGATCAAGCAAAGAAAGGGTTCTTGGCTGTGTTACAAGGTGTGAAGTTGAGTAAGACTCAATGCCCGACCACTGCAGAAGATAGAGAGAAAATGAAAGATGTTCCCTATGCTTCAGCCATAGGCTCTATCATGTATGCAATGCTGTGTACCAGACCTGATGTGTGCCTTGCTATAAGTCTAGCAGGGAGGTACCAAAGTGATCCAGGAGTGGATCACTGGACAGCGGTCAAGAACATCCTGAAATACCTGAAAAGGACTAAGGATATGTTTCTCATATATGGAGGTGACAAAGAGCTCATCGTAAAAGGTTACGTTGATGCAAGCTTTGACACTGATCCGGACGATTCTAAATCGCAAACCGGATACGTGTTTACATTAAACGGTGGAGCTGTCAGTTGGTGCAGTTCTAAACAAAGCGTTGTAGCGGGATCTACATGTGAAGCGGAGTACATAGCTGCTTCAGAAGCAGCAAATGAAGGAGTCTGGATGAAGGAGTTCATATCCGATCTAGGTGTCATACCTAGTGCATCGGGTCTAATGAAAATCTTTTGTGACAATACTGGTGCAATTGCCTTGGCAAAGGAATCCAGATTTCGCAAGAGAACCAAGCACATCAAGAGACGCTTCAATTCCATCCGAGATCTAGTCCAGGTGAGACATATAGATTTGCAAGATACATACGGATTTGAATGTTGCAGACCCGTTGACTAAGCCTCTTCCACGAGCAAAACATGATCAGCACCAAGGCTCCATGGGTGTTAGAATCATTACTGTGTAATCTAGATTATTGACTCTAGTGCAAGTGGGAGACTGAAGGAAATATGCCCTAGAGGCAATAATAAAGTTATTATTTATTTCCTTATATCATGATAAATGTTTATTATTCATGCTAGAATTCTATTAACCAGAAACATAATACATGTGTGAATACATAGACAAACAGAGTGTCACTAGTATGCCTCTACTTGACTAGCTCATTAATCAAAGATGGTTATGTTTCCTAACCATGAACAAGGAGTTGTTATTTGATTAACGGGATCACATCATTAGGTGAATGATCTGATTGACATGACCCATTCCATTAGCTTAGCACCCGATCATTTAGAATGTTGCTATTGCTTTCTTCATGACTTATACATGTTCCTATGACTATGAGATTACGCAACTCCCGTTTGCCGGAGGAACACTTTGTGTGCTACCAAACGTCACAACGCAAAATGGGTGATTATAAAGGTGCTCTACAGGTGTCTCCAAAGGTACATGTTGGGTTGGCATATTTCGAGATTAGGATTTGTCACTCCGATTGTTGGAGAGGTATCTCTAGGCCCTCTCGGTAATGCACATCACATAAGCCTTGCAAGCATTGCAACCAATGAGTTAGTTGCGAGATGATGTATTACGGAACGAGTAAAGAGACTTGCCGGTAACGAGATTGAACTAGGTATTGAGATACCGACGATCGAATCTCGGGCAAGTAACATACCGATGACAAAGGGAACAACGTATGTTGTTATGCGGTCTGACCGATAAAGATCTTCGTAGAATATGTAGGAGCCAATATGAGCATCCAGGTTCCGCTATTGGTTATTGACCGGAGACGTGTCTCGGTCATGTCTACATTGTTCTCGAACCCGTAGGGTCTGCACGCTTAAGGTTTCGATGACAGTTATATTATGAGTTTATGAGTTTTGATGTACCGAAGTTAGTTCGTCGGTGTAACACCCTCGATGCGACTATAGCTCCCACGTGTCGAGGCACGACTTAGAGACATAATCGCATTGAAGGCATATGTCGCAAGTTAGGCAATCTTCACAAACATCCCATGTAATATAATAATAAAAGGAGAGATAACATAGTTGGCTTACACTCGCCACGTCAATCAAGTACATAAATAACATTACTTCATCCAAACACTCATGGCCCGACTACGGTGCCAAAATAAAAGATAACTCAACATGCGACACGGTCCCAATCACCCCCAACTGGGAGGCTTGAAAGCAAATGGTAGGCATTGTAGCATTGCATAGCAAAAGAGCGAGCAAACTAGCATAGCAAAGATAGTGTGATTTCGAGGGTATGATCATCTTGCCTACACAGTTGTCAGAGTTGACTGGATCCTCGAAAGCAAACTCAACGGGCTCCTCGTTAGCGAACTTGTCTCCGTCTCTACCCAAACAAAACAAACAAGCAACACGGGATACAATCAACCACGTGCAAGGGTCAAGCAATATGATGCAATGATGATATGCTATGCGGGATGCAATGCGGGATGCAAAATGCAAGATATGACAGGAAATGCATGAACCTGCCCTCAACATGGAAATCCAAGTGTGCCACTGGAAAGACGAGATTAAATCGCTTGAAAACGATATAAAGAACGCCGGAATCGGAGTTACGGTTTGGAAATGGCAAGCGATACAAAAATGACACCGGTCTGCGATTTATAGCAAGTAGGCATCTAAATGCAATGAAATGAACATGCTACAGCACCCAAACATGACAACAAGATACATGGAAGGGATGCACACAAGATTCTTAACAAAAGTCTAGCACTGAGCTACGGCCAATTCATCCATTAACAGGTTCAAACAAGCATGGCAAAAATGCATATGGCAAACAGATCTAGACTTGTCTGGAATTTCAGATCAGGTAGCCCTCTTCGGAGCAAAAAAACTACATGCTACAGGATCTTAACATGGCAAAGTAAAGCATGGAATAGAGCTACTCAAAGAGCTTAAGAAAAGTCCCTTAGTGACCTTGAGCCGCCAAAAGGGATCATAAAATACAATCGCAAGCACGTGAACATAGCAAAAACATAATCAGTTTTCAGACTTAGTGAAAACTGACACATGCTGAAATATAACTCAAGTTTTTCAGACTTAGTGAAAACTGACACATGCTGAAATATAACTCAAGTAGGCATGTTTACGAGCTCGATGCACTCACTACGGTGCATGTCATGGCAAGACAAGAATACACCCATCAATAAGGCACAAAATTCAAGCTAGACATGGCAAGAACAATAGCATAGCATGCACGGATCAACTACAACATCATCGGCAAAATTGCAAACAAGTCCACAATCTGCCCAGATTCACAAAGTAGCAAAAGTAGAGCTCGATTGACTCAAGCTAGGGTGCTCCATAATTGCAAACAAAGACATTTATGCATAGAGCACTACAATATTAACAAAACATCCTCACTGATCATCCTCAAAAGAGGCACGGATCACTAGGAAACAACATGAAAATATGGCATCATGAGATAAACAGCTTGAGGACTTAGTGAAATGGCTAAGTCCCTGAAAACAGAATTACTAAGTGAACCACTTTGCAAGCTTGCATAAGACACCACACACATCACAAAAATACATGGGTTGCACCTCTGGAAAGATGACAAAACCCTTAACAAAACACATGTAGTGCATCAGGGCATATCATGCACACATTAATCATGACAAAAATGACAAAAACCTAAACGGAGCAGCAGATCTGACAATTAACTCAAGTAGCCTCCTTCTAACAGCATTTCGGGCATCAAGATGAGTTCAAATAAAAATGATGCAATGGAATGAAATGATGTACTCTCAGAGATGAACATTTTGATATGCTATATGCATGAATCGGAGCTACGGATGCAAAGTTATGGAGCCACGAACATGGGCATATGGACTGAAAATATCAGGGACTTAGTAGATTTTCGACCTCCGATCTAGGGTTTGCACGGATTTCGAAGTTCGCCGGAGGGAGCACTGTAGTTGGCCAGAAATGGCACGGTGGCGGCCGGATCTTGGCGAGGGGAGGAGGAGGCGGCCGGATCTCGCCGGATCCGGGCCAGGCGGCGGCGCGCGGCGCGGCGCGGTGCGGGCGAGCGGCGGCTGCCGGCGATGGTGCAGGGCGGCGCGGGGCCACCGGAGATGGCGCGCGGCGGCGGGGCGGCCGGGGAGCAGCGCGGGCAGGCGGGAGGTGGCGCGGGCAGGCGGGAGAGGGAGCCGGGCGGCGGCGGCTTCGGGCCGCGGGGGCCCTCCTTGGGCCTCCCAGGCCATGCGGTGGGAGGCGGCGGCGAGGCCACGTGGCGGCCCCTCAGTGGCTGCGGGCGGCGGTGGCGCTTGTCCGGCGAGAAACAGACATGTCCGGCGCGCGAGGTGGATTTTTAGGATTTCAGAGGTAGGAGGAGATCCGAAAATCGGGGGGGGGGGCCTTTAAATAGGCATAGAGGGAGCTAGGAGAGTCCAAATGAGGTGCGGTTTTCGGTCACGCGATCATGATCGAACACTCTAGATGATGGAGCAGAGTTAGGTGGGTTTTGGGCCAAATTGGAGGGGTGTTGGGCTGCAACACACACGAGGCCTTTTCGGTCCCTCGGTTAAACATTGGAGTATCAAACGAAGTCCAAATGGTACAAAACTTGACAGGCGGTCTACCGGTAGTAAACAAAGGCTGCTTGGCAAGTCTCGGTCCAATCCGGAAATGTTTAATCCCACACACGAAAGAAAGCTAGAAATGACCACCGGAGGAGAACGAAGTGCCAGAATGCAAAACGGACAACGGGGAAAATGCTCGAATGCAAGAGACGAACACGTATGCAAATGCAATGCACATGATGACATGATAAGAGATGCATGACAACGACAAAAACACACGGAGACAAAGAAACCGAACCCGAGGAAATAAATTAACTTAACACCGGAAACGGCAAGAGTTGGAGTACAAATTGGGAAAGTTACATCCGGGGTGTTACATTCGCAGTCCCGGATGTGATCACGGACATGACGAGGAGTCTCGAAATGGTCGAGACATAAAGATTGATATATTGGACGGCTATATTCGGACACCGAAAGTGTTCTGGGTGATTTCGGAGAAAACCGGAGCCGGAGGGTTACCGGAACCCCCCCCCCGGAGAAGTAATGGGCCATATGGGCCTTAGTGGAGAGAGAGAGGGGCAGCCAAAGGTGGGCCACGCGCCTCCTCCCCCCTGGTCCGAATTGGACTAGGAGAGGGGGGGCGGCGCCCCCCTTTCCCTCTCCCTCCCCACTTCTTTACCCCTCCTAGTAGGAGTCCTACTCCTACTACGAGGACTCCTCCTTAGCGCGCCATAGTGGGCCGGCCGGCCTCCTCCCCTTGATCCTTTATATACGGGGGCAGGGGGCACCCCTTGATACACAAGTTGATCCACGTTTCATATTCTTAGCCGTGTGCGGTGCCCCCTTCCACCATAGTCCTCGATAATATTGTAGCGGTGCTTAGGCGAAGCCCTGCGACGGTAGTACATCAAGATCGTCACCACGCCGTCGTGCTGACGGAACTCTTCCCCGACACTTTGCTGGATCGGAGTCCGGGGATTGTCATCGAGCTGAACGTGTGCTAGAACTCGGAGGTGCCGTAGTTTCGGTGCTTGATCGGTCGGGCCGTGGAGACGTACGACTACATCAACCAAGTTAACGCTTCCGTTGTCGATCTACAAGGGTACGTAGATCACACTCTCCCTCTCTCGTTGCTATGCATCACCATGATCTTGCGTGTGCGTAGGAATTTTTTTGAAATTACTACGTTCCCCAACACTCGGTTCCCGTCCCTCGAGCGAGTCTCAGCCGTCGCTGGTATGCTAGGTCGCGATGCCGTGGACAAGGCCAGAGGGTGAGGGCTGGAGAGCCAGTAGGAGCCCTAAGTCGTGATGCTCAGGCACCCCCCTTTAACGTGCAAGCGGTTCGCGTGGATGAGAGTGGAGGAGACACCGCATGGGCCTCGCTTGACGCAGCTCCTTTAGGAGATCCTGTAGACCCATCATAGAAAGAACGAGGGGTTGCCATGACAATTGACAGTCAGCCGTTGGTTGCTTCCGAGAGGCGATGAGGCACTGAAGGCTTGACGAGGTGGCGCCATGCGGGGCTGCCGCGGCCAGAGCTTAGCCATTCAGGTTTGTCGGCGTTGCAGGGACGGACCCATGAGCAAGCGCCGTGCCGTTTTGGGAGCAGCTCCGTAAGTTGGAGTCAGTTGAGCGGGCAACTAGGTCAAACACATTAGCCGCGAAGGAGTGGATTCATTCAAATAGATGCTAGGAAGGCGGACATCACTGGGTCAGGCCTGAGCGACTTGGGGGATGATGCAGCCCGAGGGGCGCCCCCAACAAAGTAAGCTTGCAACATGAAATAAAAGGGATACATGCCGCAGGGATGGACCCAAGCGGCCTGGGAATAATGCAGCCCTGGGGGGCGCTCCCAGCTGGAAATGAAACTTGAAAGATGTCACCTGATGATGTTGAGGGCGAAGCAGCGTTGGTGTAGCAGACTCGATGGGCTGCGGAAGCCGATCCTCACGAGCCCCCAGGCCCAGGGGCCTCGGGAGGCTCCGGAGGCGCTGGTGGCTCCTCGCGGACCATCTCCATCTCGGCCAGGGCTGCGGAACGCCTGGCCTCTTGAGCCTCCATGATGCCCCTCATGAGGCGCTGGTACGTGGCAGCCGCGCTCGGCAAGCCGTAAGGCATGCGAACGTAGCTGTGGGGTGGACCTACGCAGCGCCCCACTCGCGAGGGCCAGAGGCGCTCCAGAGAGGCGACTCGATTGAGCCCTGGTATGTTGATGCAGACGCGCAGCCCACCATCCTTGCCTGGATGGGGGGCCACAGCTGGTAGGCGGCGGCCGCCTCTCGTGACTCTTGACTCCTGTAGCTCCTGAATGGCCTTGCTGACGAACTCCTGAGGGTCTGGCCCTCCTTGCCTTACTCCTTCTTGAGGGAAACGTGCTTCGAAACACGCCTCCATGTGGTGCCCAAGTGCCTCCCTCGTGACCCTGGCCAGGTCGGTGGCCCTCCAGAGGAGAGCCCCCGAGCCCTGCCTGAGGAGGGCACCGGGTGCGCTTTCCTATGTGATGGAAGGAGGTTCCCCCTGGGCAGGCGCGGTCCCTGAGGGGCCTGCCTCCTGAGGAGCCGGGCCGGACGATGTCTTCTTCTTCTTGGGGGTGGCCTCGGGAAGCCTCCTGCTTCCGCGATCCGGGTCTTCCAGTGATGCGGCCTGAAAGCCTCATTCCAGGGAACACACCGCGTCCTTCTCTTCACAGGGCACCGTGATGACTCCGCCACTTCCTGGCATCTTGAGGACGTTGTAGCCGTGGTGAGTCACGGCCATGAACTTGGCCAGCGTTCGGTACCCAAGGATGGCGTTGTACGGCAGGAGAATGTGAGCGACGTCGAAGTCGATGAGCTCGGTGCGGTAGTTGTTGCGCGCCCCGAAGGTGACAGGGAGGCAGACCTGCCCAATCGGGACCGTGGAGCCGTCGGTGACTCCGGAGAAAGGCTTGGTTGGCTGAAGCTAGTTGTAGGGCACTTGGAGATTGTTGAATGTTTCCACGGATAGGACGTTGAGCCCTGCCCCGCCATCGATGAGGGTCCTGGTGACCAGCACGTTGCTGATGATTGGGGAACAAAGCATCGGGAGGACTCCGGCCGTGGCCGCACACTTGAGCTGATCCGCTCAGCTGAACGTGATGGCGCATGCCGACCACCTGAGAGGGCGCGTGGCTTCGAGCTTGGGGAGGACTACATTCACTTCACGGGCGAACTGCTTGAAGATGCGCTGAGAGGCTGGGGCTTGAGCCCCGCCCAGGATGCAGGCGATCGCGCGCGGCTCCTGGAAGCCCCCAGCCCCCTCGTCCTGATGGAGGTCCTCATTTCTCCTTGGTTGCGGCGGCAGTGGAGGGAGGCCTGCGTTGCCTTGAGGGCGATCCTCGCGAGGCTGATCCCTCCAGTCTCCCTCGCGAGGCGGGTCTTGCCAGCGATCCTCGTGAGGTCGATCGCGCCACCCTTGGCGCGGGCAGCGGTCTTCCCAGCCCCGGTCACCGCGGTCGGGACGACGGCCGATCCTTCCTTCTCGTACGGCTCGGAGCTCTTGACATTCGTTGGTGTTGTGGGTGTGGAGGTCGTGGTACACATAGTACCGACTGCCCTTGGAAGATTCGGGCTGATATCTGCCCCTCTTGGTGTCTGGTTCTGCCGCGAGCACAGCAGCCCCCTTGCGCTTCACATCCTTGGCCTTGGGCTTCTTCTCTTCTGGGTCTGGGGCAGGCAGCTCGGGGAGGGAGAGACGCCCTTCCTCAGCCCTGGCGCACTTGGTCGCCAAGTTGAACAGCTCCAAGGAAGTGCACAGGTCTTCATGCATCGCCAGCTCCTCCTTCATCTTGACGTTGCGCACGCCGTCGGAGAAGGCTGAGATGATGGCCTCCTCAGTCACCTTGAGAATCTTGAGGCGTGCGTTGTTGAAGCGCTGGATGTACTTCTGCAGGGTCTCTCCGGGTTGTTGCTTGATGCGGCGCATGTCGCTCATGGCGAGTGGCCGGTCACGAGTACCTTGGAAGTTGGCGATGAAGCGGGTGTGCATCTCGTCCCAGGAGGAGATCGTGCCTGGGGCTAGGTTCAGGAGCTAGGTGCGGGCCCCGTCCTTGAGCGCCATGGGGAACCAGTTCACCATGACCTTCTTGTCTCTGTTGGTAGCTTCAATGCCCAACTCATAGAGCTGGAGGAACTCCGCAGGGTCGGTCGTGCCGTCGTAACGAGGAGGCAGGTCTGGCTTGAACTTGTCGGGCCACGCGACGCTGCGTAGCTCGGTGGTGAAGGCACGGCAGCCTGCTGTGGCCACAGGAGGCCTTGGGTGACGGAGAGCTTGGTCTTGCAGGTCCCCACGCGCTGCAGCTGGGAGCAGCGCGGGGTCTTGACGTGCGGGAGCAGGAGCATGGTCGCGATGTGCTGGAGGAGGGAGCGCCCGGGCAGCTTCTTGCAGGCGTGGGACTTCTTGGCAGCTCTGCTCTTGCCGCGCTGGCACCTGACGGAGCGGGTTCCGCCCAAGGGCCACGCGCCTTGGGGCCTGGGCGCCTTCTTGAGGAGGAGGCGGCAGGGGCGCCCCCGAAGCTTCGTCGCCCACGCAGGGCGGGGTGCGGTGCAGCGGAACGGACGGCGCAGGAGAGCCCCCTGCGGCGCGGACAACCTCGGCGACGCGGTCGAGCCACTCTTCGTAGACGTCGTCGACGGGACGGTAGCGCAGGAGCTCGTTTGCTGCGATGAGCGCAGATCGAGCCTCCATGGGTGCGCGGAGCGCGCGGGACGAAGAACCAGCTGGGGTGAGCGAGGGAGTAGCGATGCGGCCGTCTTGCCGCATGGACGGGTGCTGAGACGACGCTTGCTGCTCGTTTCCCGCCGGGCCTGTGACGGTGTTGACGGCAGGTGACGGAATGGCGAGGACGCCCGCCGACAGGAGCCGTCTGGGTGACGCGGGAGGCGAGAGCGGCTCGGCGCTCGGCGCGGGCCCGACGAGCGTCAGACATGGACGCGATGGTCGGAGGAGAATGGGGCGGTGGAAGATGAATTCCGGCGCACCCCTACCTGGCGCGCCAAATGTCGGGTTTCGGGTTCCGGCAGACCCTTGAGGTTCGAACACTGGGGTGCGCGCGGAGATTTCGCCTTCTACCTACCTGCACCCCACTGCCTCGCTAAGATCTAAGCTATGGAAAGAACAACACAAGAGACACAGGGTTTATACTAGTTCGGGCCACCGTTGTGGTGTAATACCCTACTCCAGTGTGTGGTGTGGTGGATTGCCTCTTGGGCTGATGATGATGAACAATACAAGGAAGAACAGCCTCGCAAGGGTCTGTTCTTGGCTGGGGCGATGAACTGCTAGGAGGAGTTCAGTCACCCTTCTCTCTCTCTCTCTGTGTGATGCTACTTGATCCGATCCCAGCTTGTTTCTGGATTGGCCGGTCTTCTCCTACCATGGGGGTGGCTAGTCCTATTTATAGGCAAAGGCCCTGGGCCTCTTCCCAAATATTGAGTGGGAAGGGCGCC
The DNA here is from genome assembly GCF_003073215.2 of Triticum urartu. Lineage (NCBI taxonomy): Eukaryota > Viridiplantae > Streptophyta > Magnoliopsida > Poales > Poaceae > Triticum > Triticum urartu. The sequence goes on from NC_053023.1 coordinate 275,931,977, forward strand.
AACAATTGGACATTTTGAAGGGGAACATCTGGTACACTTATCCTGACTAAAGTTGGTCCTCGCCTGCCAAAGGCTCTGGTGGTGACACTGGCTTGGGCTCCACAATGACTTCCTCCCTGCCGTTGGGCTGGTCTTGGTCTCGTTGCACCGAAACAGGTGCCTTTGCTTGATGCTCTCGCCTGCGCTTGCTCCCTTTGCACCAAAGAGGAAAGGAGGACACTGCGCGGGCTGGCGCCCGCCTGGAACCCTTGGTCGTCATGGCTTGCGTCACGGGCACCTCGTGAGGTACCCCGCCTTGATCTCTCCACCTCCTCACGAGCCAGCCTGACGAGGCCGTGCCTGAGGAAGCTCCGTGTCGTCCGCCCTGCGAGGCTTGGCCCCTCGCGAGGGTCTTGGGTCTGTGTTGATGAAGATGGGCCGCGATGGGCCCCCCTTTGAGCCACGCCGCAGGCCGCAGGCAGGCAAGTCTTGGGACCCCCGTTCCCAGAACGCCGACACATTATTTCCTTGGTCATCCCATTATTGTGTTTAGTTTTGCTCACTTAGGGGATATTATTCAAAACAGAGAAGCCATAGGCCGAGTGGCCAAGTGGGCCATTGAGCTTGGACACCATGGTTTGAAATATATGCCAAGGACAGCTATCAAGTCTCAAGCTCTTGTGGATTTCATAAATGACTGGACAGAGTTGCAAATGCCTGAGGAGAAGCCTGATAATACATATTGGACTATTTATTTTGATGGGTCTAGGCAACTGGAAGGCTTGGGGGCTGGAGTTATTTTGACTTCCCCACGAGCTGACAGTTTTTTTATGTTTTAAGGCATATGTTTCCTTGCACTAATAATGTAGCTGAATATGAGGCCTTGCTTCATGGCCTGAAGGTGGCCAAAGATATGAATCTAAGCCGGGTTAGGTGCTTTGGTGAATCAGATTTGGTGGCTCAACAGGTTTCTGGCACTTGGGATTCTAAAGACCCACTCATGGCGGCTTTTCACTGTGCGATTGATAATATTGCTGGTCATTTCAAAGGGTATCAGGTGGAACATGTTGATCGCAGAAATAATGAGGCGACTGATGCTTTTTTCTAGCTAGGGTCTCAGCGTAAACCGGTGCCACCAAATTTTTTTCTTGATGTATTGAATAACAATTCAGTTAATTTGACGACGGAGCAGGACCGTGTAATTCCTTACCCGGAGGCATAGTTCGTGGTGGCTCTTCATGCTATTCCTGATTGGACAGTGCCATACTTAGCTTATATGACCCAGGGCGAGTTACCTGTGGATGAAACTTTGGCCAGGCAGATAACCCGGCGGTCTAAGTCCATGACCATTGTCAATGACGAGTTCCACCGATGCAGTGTCATAGGTGTATTCCAACGTTGTGTTTCTTCTGAAGAAGGCCGCGAGATTCTAAGGGAAATCCATGAAGGGGATTGTGGACATCATGCCGGCTCTAAATCTCTGGTGGTTAAAGCTTTTCGTCATGGATTATACTGGTTTATGGCTCCTGCTAATGTGGAGGATCTAGTTATAAAGTGTGATGTCTATCAGAAATTTTCTAGACGAGCTCATGTGCCGGCTCAAGAATTGTGGATGCTTCCAATTACTTAGCCATCCGTAGTCTGCGGACTAGATATGGTCGGACCTTTCAAGAGGTCTAAGGATAAAAGGACCCACCTCTTGGTGGCGGTTGACAAGTTTACCAAGTGGATTGAGGCACAGCCGGTCAGTAAGTGTGATGCGGTAACAATGGTTCAATTCATTAAGAAGGTGATCTTCCGGTTTGTTACCCTCACAGTATCATAAATGATAATGGGACTAATCTATCTAAGGGTGCTATGAAATATTTTTGTCAATGCGAGCATATTAATCTTGACGTTTCTTCGGTGGCTCACCCCCAGTCCAATGGTCAAGATGAAAGGGCCAATCAAGAAATCTTGAGAGGGATAAACCCCATCTTATGGTCCCTTTGCAGCCGGGTTGTTGGGTTTAGGAATTACCCTCAGTGCTTTGGAGTATGAATACCACCCCAACAGATCAACAGGTTACACGCCCTTCTTCATGGTTTACGGGGTGGAGGAGGTTCTTCCAAGCGATATCCGTCATGACTCGCCCTTGGTGGAAGCTTATGTAGAAGTTGCTAATGGAAAGCATGTCAGGATGCTCTTGACATGTTGGATGTAGAGGGTGACCTTGCAGCGGCTCGTTCAATGATATACCAGCAAGATCGGCGTCGCTATCATAGCCTCTAGATCAAGACCTAGACCTTTCAAGAAGGTGACTTGGTGCTCCGGTTGATCCAAGATCAAACAGATATAGATAAGTTATCCCCGCCTTTGGAAGGACCTTTTGTGGTCAGCAAGAACCTGAACAACGGGTCATACTACCTCATTGATATTCGAGGCCACAAGGACTCACGCACATTCGGAGGAGGAGACCTGCCGGCCTTGGAGCATTGCTCATCTTTGGCCTTATTACACTTGAGCCACCGGCTCTTGTGATGTATATAGTTTCTTCAGTGTACATATTATGATCACTATAATAAAGCCGACATTCCTGATAATTCAGGGGCTCTGTCATTTCGATATAAGTGTCTGAGCCTTTATTATTTGTTCTATAGGTCAATTGGGGGCTTCCTGCTCAATGATCGTAGCTATGCTTACCCTCTTGATCAGGCTTACATGCCTTCTAGCAAGGCACTTGGGGGCTTCCTGATCAATGAGCATAGCTATGCTTACCATCTTGATCAGGCTACCTGCCTTATTGTGGGTCACTTGGGGGCTTCCTGCTCCATGAGCATATCTGTGCTTACCCTCTTCATCAGGCTTACATGCCTTCTCGTAGGTCACTTGGGGGCTTCCTGCTCAATGAGCATGGCTATTCTTCCCTCTTGATTGTCTTACATGTCAGGTGTATACAGCAAATTCTGGGTTATCCGACCTGTATGTCGTTGTTACTCTACCCAGGTAATCCTAGAATGACCCGCCGTATGATTAATAGTCAATCTTTTAAATAAGACCCTAAACTTGTTAATGTTAAACCGGTGGTTTGTCATGTGAGGACCGGTTTACAGGTGTGCAGGAATTAACTTAGTGGATGTGCAGCCCATGAAAGCACTTGAAGATTTAGGTTTGGCGGCCTATGAAAGGCTTGTTTTTCTGGACTGCAGTCGCCCGGCTCCTGATGGTACCGGCGGTGGCTGCGCCGGGATCCTGCCGTTGGGAACCAGTCGCTTGGATGGCGTGGTGACGACGTGATGGTGCGTGCGCACCAATGACCCCGTTTGGAGCATTGGCTGGGCCAGTTTGCTCCGGGGGTGGTGCATGTCCTACGACCGCGCCCGCGGCGAGGGTGGCATAGAATTGCGACCCACCCGAGGATGAACGCCACCGCCGTGGCTATGTCCCTTGGCTAGGCATGGAGGGACAGAAGGAATAATCTCTCTACCTGTACCTCGCAGAGCGTGGTCGCCGGGATGTTCTTGGTGATGCCCTTCTCCGGTGCCTCATGCTCCTGCTTCGGCCGTGGGGGAGGTGTTGTCAACGCCGCCTGCGCCGACCACGTCCCCCACAGTGCCCACATCCTCACATGCCTCCGCATTCCCCATGGCGTCGGCGGTCGCGGTTGGCGGGGCCTTCAAGGTGGACGGGTGAGCTGCGGTACCGAACTTCTTCTTGGGCGCCATAGTCGATGGAGCCGTCGATGATGAAAATGGCGATAAAGATGACACACTGCTTACGCTCTCGGGTTCGCGCAAGTGATCCCCCTACCTGGCGCGCCAAAGATGTCATGGGAAACCACGGGAACCAATGGGGCCGTGAGCCCCTTTCTGGTTCGGCGGGGGGATGGCACGTTGCACAAAGAGCAGAGAAGTGTAACACAACACAACAAATATCACATGGGCAGTTTTACTCAGGTTCGGGCCGCCGTTGAGGCATAAAACCCTACTCCTGCTTTGGTGGATTGATGGTGTATAATGGTGTAAAACACGGTGCTCTCGCCCGGCAAGGTTACCTCGAGGCGAGAGTGGCTACGCGCGTATGAATGTGTGATGGTCCGAATCCTTTCTACGGTTGCCATGGGCCTCATTTTATAGATGAAGGGGTCACCACAATGGCAAATCAGTTTTACATACCAATTAGATAGCAAACAGTGCTATCATACCTAACTCTGTGGGCTGATAGAGCGCATTAAATGCGCCGCTCAACGTCACACCATAGCATGCCCGACAGGCCTTGCTGGGTTGCTTTGCCAGCTTCGCGCCTGCTTGCTTGACACGTCTTAGGACGGGTGTCATTTGGAGGTATTTTTTGTAGGAAGTGGCCACCATGTGGCAAGAAGCAGTCACTTAGGAGCTTGAAACCGCACTGATCGACGACGTGCATCGTTATGAGGTGGTGTGGTGGAGTGGTTTTCTTCCACTACCCCTGGCAGGCCTGCCGGGGCAGTCTTGGAGGCTTGCTTCCGGGGTAACCCCAACCTTGCCAGGCCGCCTGCCCGGCAAGGGAGGTTTTTCCCATAGTGGTATCTTGTCTCTCTAGCTAGTCTTGGTCTTCTTGATCTGCACCTTGATCCTTCAAAGAACTGATCCCTCGTGCTTTGATCTGACCTTGGTCCTGTAATCTTGCTCTTGGGCCTGTGCACAATCTGGGCAATGGACCCAGGGTTTGTTGCACCGACCCTCAGGCCTGACATTGCTACATTCAAAATGCTTGCTGATGTCTAGAAGCCAATCATTGGCGCCCATGGCTTCAGTACAGTTGCTGAAAGACTTTAGCTGATTTGCAAGGAACTGGTTAAGGGTACCAAACTGAGGCTGATTGTTCAATTGCCCTTGACCTTGATTTCCTTGATTGCCTTGACCTTGGTTGCTCTCTTGCAAGAGTTACAAAAGCATCTTGGTGTTGGCGTTGGTGGCTGCCATGACAACTTGCCATGCCTCTGGAGGCGGAGGAGGTGGCGGAGGTGGTGGGTTCCCTTGGTTCCCATCATTGTGGTCTGGATTCAGACGCGTTGGAGGAGCCATCCTGAAGAAGGTGACAACCGTTAGAACCATGATAGACAGATAGACAATCTGAATCAACGGATAGAAATTGCAACATATAGTCTTCACAATAAAAGATGCGGTTATATCTCCCACGTGTCGGGGCATGACTTCGAGGCATAACTGCATTTTGGTTTTGTCGCAAGAAGGGTGATCTTCACACAATCCCATGAAATGAATAAGGAAGGGATAAATAGTTGGCTTACAATCGCCACGTCACACAATGATCAAATAATTCATACACCATCCAGAGTACACACATAGTCCGGCTACGGATGAATCCAAATGAAAAGAAGACAACCCCAAATGCTAAATCCTAATCGTGCCAACTGGGCACCACTACTGATCATCAGGAAATGAAACATAGTAACAACCAAGGTCCTCGTCGAACTCCCACTTGAGTTCGGTAGCATCACCTGCACTGGTATCATCGGCACCTGCAACTGTTTTGGTAGTATCTGTGAGTCACGAGGACTCAGCAATCTCAAAACCTGCGAGATCAAGACTATTTAAGCTTATGGGTAGGATGGGGTTATGAGGTGGAGTTGCAGCAAGCACTAAGAAAATATGGTGGCTAACATACGAGTACATGAGTAAGATGAGAAACTACGCAACGGTCGAAATCTAGAAGTGATCCTGAACTACATACGTTCATAAATAACCCAATCGTGTTCACTTCCCGGACTCCGCCAAAAAGAGACCATCACAGCTACACACACAGTTGATGCATTTTAATTAAGTCAAGTGTCAAGTTCACTACAGCCGGATATTAACAAATTCCCATCTGCCACATTACCGCGGGCACGGCTCTCCAAAGTTTATACCCTGTAGGGGTGTCCCAACTTATCCCATCACAACCTCTCACCATCAATGAAGGATATTCCTTCTCTCGGAACAACCGGCCAGACTCGGAATCCCGGTTAAAAGACATTTCGATAATGGTAAAACAAGACCAGCAAGACCGCCCGATGTGCCGACAAATCCCAATAGGAGTCGCACGTATCTCGTTCTCAGGGCACACCGGATGGGCAAGACGTCGGGTTGGCTGAGACCCTGGTTGCCTAGGGGGCACCGGACATCGCCCAGGTTGGACCAACACTTAGGAACACTGGCCCGGGGGTTGAATTAAGATAATCCTCAGGTTAATTACTCCCAAGGAAAATTTTAGTTGTTATTAGGCAAATGTTAAAACCAAGGTTGGGCCTTGCTGGAGGAGTTTTATTCAAAGCGAACTGTCAAGGGGGTCCCTTAACCCCAACCGCGTAAGGAACGCAAAATCAAGGAACATAACACCGGTATGATGGAAACTAGGGCGACAAGAGTCGAACAAAACACCGAGCAAAAGGCCAAGCCCTCCACCCTTTGCCAAGTATATAGATGCAACAATTAAATAAGAGATATTGTGATATCCCAAAATATCCATGTTCCAACATGGAACAACCTACAAGGCACCTCCAACTGGCAACACTATAAGAGGGGGCTGAGCAAACACGGTAACATAGCCAAACAACGGTTTGCTAGGAAGGTGGGCTAGAGCCTTGCCATGGCAATATGGGAGGCATGATAAACAAGTGGTAGGTAGTGCGACATAGCTATAGAACGAACAACTAGCAAGCAAAGATAGAAGTGATATCGAGGGTAATGATCATCTTGCCTGCAAAGTTCTCAGAGTTGTCGAAATCTTGCTCCTCATAAACATACTCAACAGGATCCTCGTTCACGAACTCGTCTCCCGACTCTACCCAAAGCAAGAACACAAGTAACGGAAAAATAATCAATCACGGTGCGATGCACAAGCAACATGATGCAAGACATGGCATGGAATGCAAGGTATGACGTGCAATGCATATGGGTACTCCGGAAGGGAAAGGATGATCAAGGCATCAACTTGGAAAACCAAGCATGCCGCTGGAAAGAGTGAGTGATTTCGGTGGAAATCGATATAAGGATCACCGGAAACGGATGCACGCAAATGATGAGCAAAACAAGAACAATGCAAAACTACGCTTGACAGCATCATAGCACTTGGGATGCAACAAGAAACTATGCTACATCACTCCCACATAGCAACAAAGCACATGGTAGTGAAGTACAAGTGAAGCTCTACAAATCATGAACATTGTGCTCCTGCTAGAACTCACTAGAACAAGCCTAAAATAGCATGGCAAAATTGCAAATGATAACAGCTTCACAGACTTGGTGAAAATACTAAACATGGTATAGACAACATCAAGTAGCAACGTTTAGAGCTAGCAAACAACATGCTACAGGAACATATCATGGCAAAAAAAGGCATGGCATGCTAGTACTAAAGGCAAAGAACAAAACTCCCTTACTGAACTTTAACCAAAGATGCATAGAGAAGATGCTAGCATCAATGCAAACATGGCAAGTTATATGATCAGTTTCAGACTTGGTAGAAAACATGGCATGGTAGAAACAGATTCATGATAGCAAGTTTGCAAGCTTATGCCACTCACCACAAAGCATTTCATGGCATAACAAGGTAACCAACAGTGAGTAGACACATTTATGAAGTTAAACATGGCAAGAGCAAGTTCATAGGGTGCATGGATCACTAGCAAAACTCATGGCAAAAATCAACTTCATGTTAACAATCTGCCAGCAACAATATTTAGCAAAAGTAGAGCATGGTAATGACAAGCTACACTACTACATAATTACAACTAGAGGCATGAATGGAAAGAGCATAACCATATCTTCAAAACACTCTTACTTAACTACCTCAAAATGTGCATGGATCTAATTGTAGCAACAAGACAACACAACAACATAATCTAACAGGAAAAGACTTAGCAAAAATACAAAGTGCCTGAAATCAACAACATCATATAGCCTACTATGCATGCTTGTGCTAGTCACCACAGAGCTTATAAAAATACAAGGCTTGCACCACTATAAAAATGGCATCAAGATGCTCCTAAAACATGTAGACATGATGCTCATAGGATGCACACACAAAATGCAATGAAAATGACAAATCAGCAAGTTATGATGAATTCCAACAGACAACATCATATAGCACTTTTGCAATGAATATTACGACATCAATATGGAGAGTAATATGCATGAAAATGGCACTAACATGAACAGCATCACGAGGTGAATATTTCGATATCTTATATGCGCAAATCGGAGCTGTATGAATGGAGATATGGCCGGTCAAACATGAGCACATAATGTAGAATATTGGGGACTTGGACGAAAATTATACCCTACAGATCTAGGGTTCTTCGCGCATGCGAACCGAGGCGAGGCCGGGCTTGCCGAAGATGTCGAGGAGGCGGCGGCTGAAGAAGGAGAGGCCGGCGAGGATGGGGTTGCCTGATCCGGTCACCGGGTGGTGCCCCGAGACGAGGCGAGGTGGCGGCGCGGCGTGGTGGTGGTGGCGCGCGGTGGCGGCGGCGCAAGAGGTGCGACGGTGGCGGCGTTGCCCGGGCGGCGGCACGGCGTTGGGGATGCGCGGCGGTGGGCGGCAGAGTTGCAGGACGCGGCGGCGCGGGCGAGCTGGATGGGGAGGGGCCTTGAGAGGTTCGAACTCTGGGGTGCATGTGAAGAACTCGTCCCCCCAGTGTGCCTACGCTCCGATCCACAGCCTAGCTCAACAAACAAAATGGACAAGAGACACGGCAGTTTACCCAAGTTCGGGCCACCTTGCGGTGTAAAACCCTACTCCTGCTTTTTGGTGGATTGGCCTCGAGGGGCTTTGGATGATATAGTACAATGGATGAATAGCCTCATGAGGTGAGGTGTTCTTGGTCTCGATGAGCTAGTGAGGTGGTCTAGGTGGAATGGATCCTCCCTCCCATGGTGGTGGCTAGGTCCTATTTATAGTGGCCTTGGTCCTCTTCCCGAATGTAGGCGGGAAGGGATCCCACAACGGCCAAATTTAAAGGGAGACAACTAGTACATGCTATCCTGAGAAAAGTAGTCTTCGCCTGCAAAAGCGCCTAGTCAGGATGCCGCGGTGGGCTCCATGATGACCTCCGTCCTGCCGTCCTGGTGGTCTTGGTATTGTTGCACCGAAATGGAAACCTTTGCTTGATTCCTCGGGACTCCGTGACTACTATTGCCTCCTTAACACCAAAGAGGAAACGGGTACACTGCTCCCGTTGGCGCCCTCCTGGCCTTGGTCGTCATGGCTCACGTCATATGAACCTGGCGAGGTGCACCTTGCATTGATATCTCCGTTCCTCAGGAGCCATCCTGGGGAGGCCGCCCTCCAGGGAGGTCTTGGCATTTTCCACCTCACGAGGCTTGGCCCCTCGCGAGGGTCTTGAGCAGCCGATGCTGAAGCTCGGCCGTAGTGGGTCATCGATGGAGCCATGTCGTGGGCTGCAGGCGGGCAACTCTGGGTACCCCATTCCCAGAACGCCGGCATCCTTCATGCTAGCCGCCGAGAGATCATTGGAAGTGAAGGAAAGGGAGGGAGGGGCCAATTCTTTCCTTTTCGACCATATATCATTAGTTGCAAACATTTTTGTGACTCCCCCAGCTCGTGCCGGGGTTGGGTACATAACTAATGGACTGCCTAGTCCCTCCCTTATGCTCCTTCCCGTTTTTCATCTTTGTAGAGCAAAAATGGATATGCGAGCGTGGTCTCCCCAGGAGACAAGGATAGGAGGGGCAACCATGGCTGGAAGAGAAGATGTTATGTGTAATCAAATGTACACCCCGCAAGAGGGGGGGATAGACAAAAGCTAAGTTGGCCTACTTGTTAGCTTTTCTTCGCACCTTGCACTTGCCTATCCCTCGGACAACCAAGGTTTCGTATGGCAAGTCCTTCATATGATGGCACCCTAATGTATTTTTCTATGCCCTCGCTTTGTTTCAAGCCTGCTCAACAAGGTGGGTGTCAACGTCAAGGACTGTTAAGGAAAAACCCACCGGCAGCGTGTCCTTGCCAGCTGAATGCTAAGGACCCGTTTCTCAAAGCAATCGCAACAGTATGATGTTGGCGGGCAATCAAAGGCGACACGGCAGCAAAAATAGCTCAAGGGTGGACCCGACGACCTTCGGACCCTTGGGACAGAGAGAACCTTGTCAGCAAGGGGTAGGGCCTTCTTCGCAGCGGCAGAAATGTTGGCACCCGGCGGCAGCTTCTTTAAGCCATCGGCGAGGTTGAGGTCCGGATAGTGGTAAGCGAGGTTGCTCAAGACCAGGAAGAGGGCGTCACGAGCAAGCTTCCGGGAGTCGTTAGCGAAGCAGGCGGCCCGGTCGTCCTCGTACATCTTCAGCCCTTCAATTAAGCCTTCGAAGAAAAGCATCAGCTTGACACTTGGAACTTCATGCTTGCCGACGAAGAAGACCCAACTCTTCATATCCATTTTTGCAATCTGGGCAGTGAGGCGCTCGGCGATGTCAACCATGTACTTGGTCCATAGGTTGCGTTGCTGGATTTGGTTATGCAGTTTGTCCTCTGCATATTTTTGGAGAGTTTTTGCATTGGTCAAGTCCGTCATTAGCAGCTTTTCCTGGCGGTTGGCAAATTAAATTTCCTTCTCCAGAGAGCCGAGCCACGCTTTCATGTCAGAGATGGTGCCGTTGGTAGTGTCAAGGTCCTGGCTCTTGGAGGGAAGCTACGATTGCACATCATTCTTGGTGGTCTTTGTTTTCTACGCTTCCTCTTCGAGAGCCATGATCTCTTTATTGCTCCTGACAAGGTCCTTCGTCAGCTTGCCAACTTGATGATCAAGATCAGTCTTGGTGGAAGATGCGGCAACTAGCTCATTGGTGACCTTATTCAATTAGGATGAGGATTCAAGAGCAAGCGCACTGAGAGCGGGTTTGTCTCTGTGCTCCAGGTCCATGGTACGCTGCTGTAAAAGGGCCTCCGGCTCCTCATCCTTGCCGCAGAGGGTGGCTTCGAGATTCTCTCCCCGGACGGAGATGTCCTTTTCCTTGGTGTTCAGAAGCTCTTCGTGCTCCGCCAAGCAGACCTCCCTGGAAGTGATATCTTCCTTGGCCATGGTCAGCACCTCCTCTTGCCGCATGATGGAGTGGGAAAACTTCTTGTACCACTCACGCATCTCGTTGCCTTTATCCGCCAGTTTCTTACCCTGAAGATCAGCAGAATCACACTATTCCTTGACTGCCTGCCATCTAAGACTGTATATGTGGTGCATATCTTTGAGTCCGACTGCCATGGATTCCAAGAAAGATAAATCCTTGGCACTGTCGAACGAACCACTCGCTTCCTCAACCCTCTGAGATAGCGGTGCCAGTATGCGTCTGATTTATTCGTCAAAGTCTGCACCTGCTGACACATATGAGCTAAGATGTGCAGGCCCAGGTTGAGCAAGGATCAGCGCCAACTTGCCTGGGTAATATAATGGAGCTGTGGCCAGAGGGTAGTTCGGAGGCAAGGGCCCCATGGATTGGAGATGGGCTTTATCCTCAATGACTGCATCTGGGCCGGATGTGCTCCTGGGGATTTTCTCCGTATCTTCAGGGGATTCCTGGATATCCCCAGTAGCCCGTTCCTAGCCTTCCGCGATAGCGATCCTAGCGGCCTCCCTGGCATCATCCTTCCCAATGCGGTCCACCTCCTTCAGTAGCTCAGGTTCATCAGTTGACGGGGCTGCGAACAAGAACAGCAGGTGGAATAATAAGAAGCCATAAACTGCCGAAGATCAAGGGCCAAGAGGCTAAGCAACTCAAGTAAGAAGAGACAAAAGGCAAGAGAATTACCCGGTGGTGTTTGTTGTGGGGAAGCGTCCCCCTCCCCGAAAACATGAGTTGCCGGCGTGTGGTTCGTGTGCCCTCGGTTGTTGTAACCTCAACACGAGCGGACCCCTCAGTGGAGGCCCTTGCCCATGATTCCTCTACTTGGACTTTGGATGGGGTGGACCCCCCTTGGTTGATTCCACCCTACTAGATCTCACTCTCTCCCTTGGCGGGGGATGAAGCATGTTCCTCCGCATCTCTACGGGCAGGCAAAATCTACCCCATGTCTTTCACGTCGGGGGCTAGGCTGGGGGCTAGGCACAGGATCCCCTGTCCTATCCCCTGCCAGACTCGTGCTCGCCAAAAGCCCCTGATACGTCCATTTTGCATCATGCTTTTATATTTATATTTATTGCATTATGGGCTGTTATTACATATTTTGGTACGATACTTATGCCTTTTCTCTCTTATTTTACAAGGATTACATGAAGAGGGAGAATGCCGGCAACAGGAATTCTGGACTAGAAAGGGGGCAAATCTAAGAGACATATTCTACACAACTCCAAAAGTCCTGAAAAATTATGGAGAAATATTTTGGAATACATAAAAAGTACTGGACGAATACCAGAGGAGGACCCACAAGGTGGCCACAAGCCTGTGGGCGCACCCTACCCCCTGGGCGCGCCCCTAGGGCTTGTGGCCCCCTGGTAGGCCTTCGGTGCCCACAGTACGGAATGACAATAGTGGATCTGAAAAATCTTGGGTACACTGACGAACTGTTCGTCCTAGCCAATGATGTGGCACAGGTTATCTATGTGAAGGACATGTCTACCAAACCGAGAAAAAGAAAAGATAAGGGAGCGAATACATCATACAATGAGCCAAAAGCGCCACATAGTTCTTTTAGGAAAAAGGGACATCATGGGAGTGGAGGGCAAGACAGACATGTCCGAAGATTATGAAAAGTTTCATGAAATTCCTCCCTTCAAAGTCAAGGCTGACCCATGCATCCTGATAAATGATGAAGACTATCCATGGTTACGGCGCAATAAGGAAAGGACACAAGCGAAGAAAAATTGAAGACTTTCTCTCCACAACTATTATGATGATACCATGCCAACTTTCAACATTTTCGTAGTTCATTTGAAATGCCTGTTGTACCAGACAAGTTTCTGTATGATATCCTGATACTTCGAAAGAGCTTGTCCATTTTGTACACGAAGTGCATCCAGTTTTTGTCGTAACCCTCTCAACTTTCTTGCAGATGCTATGTGGATGAAATGATGATACCATGCCAACTTTCAACCTTTTAAGAGTTCATTTGAAATGCTTTTCAATTTCAGGGTCTTATAGCTCAAAATAATCAGTAAATGCATGAAAAATAACAAATTATGTCAGAAAGGGTTGAAAATTGATGATGTGGCTTTGAATGGTGCATTTTGAGCACACAAAAAGTCAGGAGTTCACAGAATTTTCATAAAGAAATTTTTTGTTACAAACTTTAATAGCAAAAATAATTATCATAAAATAAAATAAATAAGTAATTAGAAACAAAATAATATGAACTTTAATAAAATATATAAGTAGAAACAAAATAAAATAAACTTTAATAACATAAATAAAACTTATGAAACTAAAATTATCAAAGTATTTTCTGTTCAAAACATTATAAGCAACCTCTAGTATTATTGAAACTAAAATTATATAAAATTGATGCAACTAAAATTATCAAAGTATTTTTTGTTCAGAATCATTAAAAGCAAAAATAATTTTCATAAAGAACTTTTTTTGTTAGAAACTTTAATAGCAAAAAGAATTAACATAAAGTAAAATAAAGAAGTAATTAGAAAAAAATAAAATAAAATAAATAAGTTTTTTATTGTAAGTAGAAACAAAACAAAATAAATAAAGCAAAAAAGAAAACAAAAAACAGGGAAAAAATTAAAAATATGCCACCTACTAGGCCACCACGACCTGAATACGACTAGAAACCCATCCATGGGCCAGGATTCAGGTCCGCAGAAGGCCTAGTAGGCCCATCAGGCATAGCAGTCACAATTAGGCGCGTAAGCCTGCAATGGAGAGGATCTCGAGAGGGGTGCGGTAGTGGGGCTTATAAACCACTGCGCGCCCCTCTCAACTAGCGAGCTGGGACTAAACTCCCACCACCATGCCGCTGTGCAAGGCCTTTGGTCCCGGTTGGTGGCACCAACCGAGACTAAAGGGGCGCATTGGTACCGGTTCGTGGTACCAACCGGTACCAATTCCGCCCTTTAGTCCCGGTTGGTGCCACCAACCACCAACCGGTACCAATTCCGCCCTTTAGTCCCAGTTGGTGCCACCAACCGGGACCAAAGGAGACATTTGGTCTCGGTTGGTGTCATCAACCGAGACTAAGGGTAGCATTGGTCCCGGTTGGTGCAACGAACCGGGACCAATGCTTCGACTATATAAGAAACACTTGTGAAAATTTTCAGTTTTCATCGCCAGTTGCCCCCCGCCTGATGACGCCACGAGCTGGACGCCGCCAGGCTACCCACGCCGTCGCCGTCGCCCTCCGCCGCCCCCGAGCCGCCCCCGTCGCCGTCGTCGTCTCCCTCCTCCCCCAGTCGCCCTCCGCCCATGCCGTCGTCGCCGTCGCCCTCCACCGCCCTCGAGCCACCCCCCGTCGTCGTCGTCGTCGCCCTCCTCCCCCCGCCGTTGTCGCCGTCGCCCTTCGCCGCCCCCGCCGTCGCCCTCGCCGGCCGCTCCCGATGTGAGCCGCCGCCGCCACGGCTCTGTTCATTTTTTCCATATAATTTGTATTATTTTTTTCATTGCATTTTTTCATATATATATATAATGTATATATGTATGTGGTAGCTATATGATGAATGGATGTGGCTATGTATGTATGAATATAATATTCATAGCATTTTTTTATATATGTTTTTCATATATGTATTAATTTTTTATTTAGGTTGTTAGTAGATATCGATTTTAGGTTAGTGCATTTTAGGTTAGTGTAGAGGAAAAAGTAAAATAAGGAAAAGGAAGAAAAGATGAAGAAGGAAAGAAGGAAGAAGAAGAAGAAAAAGAAGGAGAGGAAGAAGGAGAAGAAGAAGGAGAAGAAGAAGGAGAAGAAGAGGAGAGAAAGAAGAGGAAAAAAGAGGAGAAATAAATAAGAAGTGGGAAAAATAAGAAGAAAAAAGAGGAGAAGAAGAAAGGAATAAAGGAGAAGAAGAACAAATAGAAAAATAGAAAATATTCTATTTTTTCTTCTTCTCCTCTATTCCTTTCTTCTTCTCCTCTTTTTTTATTCTTTTTTTCTTTGATCTTCTCCTCTATCAATCCTTTCTTCTTATCCTCTTTTTTTTCTCCTTCCGGACACCGCGGAGGTGGTTAATTTATAGTTAAAGTAGTGAAACTAGTTTATTTATAGTAAATGTTTAATTAGTAGTTGAACTAGTTGATTTAATAAAACTAATTTATTTATATAAGTGCTTAATTAGTAGTTGAACTAGTTGATTCAATAAAACTACTTTATTTTACTATATATAGAAGTAGTTTATTTTTAGTAAGTACTACTTTATTTTATTTATAGTAACTGCTTAGTAGTTGAACTAGTTGATTTAATAAAACTACTTTATTTTACTATATATAGAAATAGTTTATTGTTAGTAAGTACTACTTTATTTTATTTATAGCAAGTGCTTAGTAGTTGAACTAGTTGATTTAATAAAACTACTTTATTTTACTATAGAAGTAGTTTATTTTTTACAAGAAAATTAATAGAAATAGTTTATTTTTTTAGTTCAAGCAATTATTCCCGCATCGGCATCGATGATGCCTATGCCGCATCCTCGTCGTCGACTCGGCAGAGGAGGATGGCTTGATCAGAGGGGCCATGTCTGGGACTGGGTTCCGCCGGCTGGTATTGGGAGGTGCTACCTTCCGGGGGGCGTAGGTTGGTGAGGAGCCAGCCCGTCGTTGACCCGATCCTTGTTCGGTGGCGGTCGCGTGGGCCAGTGACGGTGCCGAGGCTTCCGGACACCATGGAGGTGGTACGTCACCGTGTCAGCGAGGAGGACGAGCACGCCCGTCGCTACATGGTTGCGTTGGAGGGCAGGTTCGACAATACCTGGTAGGTTCTTCAGGGATCTCACTGGACCTATGATCCTATGATGGTTCCTTCTCTTTGGGTGTCCACTGTCTGCGCTGATACCCGTCTGGCGCTACAGTTCTAGCTGTATTAGCGATGCTATATGTATGATAGTATTCGAGGAGTATTAGTGATAATATTCGACGATGTACGGACGCAAGAGATAATGTAGTTTTGCTTATAATTGAATGCATGCTAATTTGAATACTACTTTATTTTATGATTTGGTTTTGCTTATTGAATGCTCAAATTGGAAAAGTACTCCTACTTTGAATGCTAAAATTGGAGAGCACTATGCAATGCATATGCATTTGATTACTTGATAGCTTATAGGGTTTTTGTTTTTACAGAAATCTACGAGCCCCCTCCATCATCCGCGCCGTCGTCCCCGTCACGGACCCCCCTCCGACCTCGAGGTGAGACCTATAATATGAGTCCTATAATATGAGTCTTCGGGTTGACTTTAAGTCTGTCGAGTCTCCACCATATATGGGGGTAGCTTCTCCTTCATTCCCGTGTTGAGAGTTTTCAAGAAAAGACTAGACATACCAATAGTCAACCTGTGATGAATAATAATGATCTAACTTAGGTTTTTTAGTACATATATTTAATTGTAGACATTTAATATTCGAATTATGAACATAGGAAATGTCATACTCGGACGACGAAAGTCTCCCGGGGGAGTGCGGCTGGTGCCACGACGACCGAGGTCTGTGCGACAGGCCTGACCTAGACGAAGATCGGCGCTTCAGCATTAAGCTGGAGGAGACCTTCGATGTTAAAACGGTACGCAACGACGACAAGTGTTATTTTTTTGTAATTAAGCACGACTTCAGATATTTCAACGTGTACTTTTCATATTTTACAATTCGACTAGCTTATCGCATGGCATGCAAGACGCTATGTCTTGGAGAGGATGGGTTTTTAAGACCATGAAAGTTTCGAAACAAAGAAAATTCACCTAAGGACCCATCATGGTGTGGATTTTGAAGTAAAGCTGTACAATTCTGAGAGTGTAACCCATTTTGGTTGCAAAAATGGGAAGCACTTTGCAAGATGTATGGTTTTGATGAGGGTATGCTTGTCACCATGGATCTTGGTGATCCTGAAATCGAGCAAGACAATATGAACATTTGGGTCCTTGTTGATACGCCTCCAATTCTACCACTATGTGAGTTTATCAAACATAGTTATTAGCTAATTTATATTTTTTATTTCAAAATAGTTGATAGCTTATTTCCATTGACAGCTTATTTTCATTCTTCAAAGATTGTGCGAAATATGGTAGACAAAACCCACTACACCGATGGCTCCGAATTAACTTATCAGGAGAAAAATCATCTGGTCGGATTTTGTACTGATATTGAGAATTACAATATCTACAATCAAACTCCTCAACATTATGGTCAATATGTGCCACTAGTGCACGTGTTGAACTACGGTAACTACCATGGAGATACCTTGGTAAGATTTTTTAGTATTACGACATCCACGCTTCTTTTGCATACTTCTAAAACTAGTACATCATTGTTAACTATGAAGTTATTACTATGTTTTTCAATAGATAATCCCAGATAATTGTGTTCCTCATTTGATGTATCAGAAAGGTAGCCTTAATGTTTTGAACATACAGCCAGGTCATCCTATGAATCTCAACTGTCCATACCGGATTTCTAAAAGAAATGGAGACATGCAAATCAAAGGATGGAAAAAATGTATGGACAGTCGTAAGGAGGTTCTTGGAAGCAAAAGGAAGCGAAGCACAAGAATTGGAGACAGGATGATCTCCGTTCTCCATAATGGAGAGTCAAGGTCTATATTGTTTTATGCTATTTTACCTTAAAGAGGGTATTTATGTCCTACCTAATACTGATGATCATGTGCTAAGAAAAATTAAGTAGGGTTGGTTCGATGACTATGAGGATGATGATCGTATGAGTTGTTATTAATAACGAGTAGAAGTTGTATGATGATGATTAGTAGACTTGTTATTATATATGATGATGCATGATGCGAGCATGAAGAGTTATTATATATCAGCGGGTGAAATGAACATGGATTGGATTGAAGTGAAGGCAACATGCATGTGGTGCATGTCGAAAGCAGTACAATCCAAACTTGATCAAGTTAGGATTATTATTACTTTCGACATGCACCACATGTTGCCTTCACTTCAATCTAAGCCATGTTTAGGCATAGCAGTAGCGTTGGTAAACCAAGCACGGAGATATAAGAGAGGACACTTCTCTCTATTAGCTAGCTAATAACAACATAAATTAACCCCCAAAACCCCTAAACCAGCCCCTTTAAAAGAAACCTCTGCTCGCCTTTTGGTCCCAGTTGGTGTCACCAACCGGGACCAAAGTCTCCCCTGCCTGGGCTGGCTGCAGTGGCCATGTGGAGGCCCATCTGTCCCGGGTCATGTAAGAACCGGGACTAAAGGCCAAAGGCATTAGTAACGACCTTTTAGTCCCGGTTCCAAAACTGGGACAGAAGGCCCTTACCAACCGGGACAAATGGCCCCTTTTCTACTACTGTGATATTATTGCAATTCCTACAAGCATATATTCCTTCCTCATAAAAATTTTCAGTAGCATCATGAATTAATTCAACAATATAACCATCACATAAAGCATTATTTTCATGATCCCCAAGCATAGAAAATTTACTACTCTCTGAGGGAGTCCTGGGCTAAGGGGTCCTTGGGTGTCCGGCCTGTTATCCATGGGCAGGACTGATGGGCTGTGAAGACATGAAGGCCGAAGACTGCACCGTGTCCGGATTGGACTCTACTTGGCGTGTAAGGCAAGCTTGGCGACCGAAGATTCCTTCTTATGTAACAGACTCCATGTAAACCCTAGATCCCCTCAATGTCAATATAAACCGAAGAGGCTAGTCCAGAAAGAAGGACCATAGATACTCATTACCATATTCACATAGGCTAGGCTTCTAGGATTTAGCCATTACGATCTCGTGGTAGATCAACTCTTGTAATACTTATATTCATCAAGATCAATCAAGCAGGAAGTAGGGTATTACCTCCATAGAGAGGGCCCGAACTTGGGTAAACATCGTGTCCCCTATCTGCTGTTACCATCGACCCTAGACGCACAGTTCGGGACCCCCTACCCGAGATCCGCCGGTTTTGACGCCGACATTGGTGCTTTCATTGAGAGTTCCACTGTGTCATCGACAAAAGGCTCGATGGCCCCTTCAATCGTCAATAAGGACGCTGTCCAAGGAGGAACTTTCCCCCCGGACAGATCTTTGTATTCGGCGGCTTCGTACTGTGGGCCAACTTGCTTGGCCATTTGGAGCAGATCGACAGCTACGCCCCTGGCCATCAGGTCGGATTCGGAAGCTTGAACTACGTCGCGGATATCCGTGGAGACTTGATCTTCGAGGGATTCGAGCCCGCGGCGATCGCTTCCCCTTATCTCGATGAACGTGACTTAAATCTATCATCGGATCACACCTAGGAGATGGTTCCCACGGCAGCAACGACCTTAGAGCTGAAGTAGATGGAGCCATCCAAGGCCTCATAGTCCACGTCGTTGGAGCCACACATGGACTCGACGCCCTGAAATATTCGCTTTAACGGAACTTCGGACTCGTCTCCGGCTATAAGTTCCTGATTGTTTACGCCTACGGACACCAAGCTAGATCGGTTATCGATCTTCGAGTTCAGTGCCGCTGACGTTTTCTAGCACTCGCCTTGGGGTGACGTGCTAAAATATTTAAAGAATTTGTCCTTGGAGAAGGACTCACAGCCGAACTATGTCCGGTTCAAACTGGAAACGGATGATGGGGAGTTTTGCTCCCCACCCGCCACCCGCTTCATAGCCACCATCGATGAGTTAACCGACGTGCTTGACTATGGCTCTGAAGACATCGACGGTATGGACGACGATGCCGACGAGGAGCAAGGCCAAGAGCCGCCATTCACTAGACATTGGACGACTACCTCTTCATACAATGTGTACATGGTTGACACACCTAAATGATCCGGCGATGACAAAGAAGAGCCAGACGCGAATAAAACCTCTGAGACACGGTCCAAGAGACGGCGGCCCAAACACCGCTCTAAGCACCGCCGCTCAAAGGACGACAACACTGGCACCGGAGAAAATAGTACTCCGGGCGACGCTGAAAACAATGAAGGCCCCGTCGGGGCTACATCCGAACAGGAACACGACAGCAGGCAAAACAACCCTGACGAACAGGCCATAGAAGATGACCCGGAGGATGATAGTTACCATCCACCCTCTGAGGAGGAGACAAGCCTTGGCAACAAAGACTTCATTGTTCCTGAGGATCCTCTCGAGCAGGAGCGATTTAAGCTTCAGCTCATAGCCACTGCAAGAAGCCTGAAAAAGTAACAACAACAGCTTCAAGTTGAACAAGACCTGCTCATCGACAGATGGATTGATGTCCTGACAGCTGAGGAATACGGCCTCAAGCGCCCAACCAAGAGGTACCCAAAACGTAGACTGCTACCTCAGTTCGATGAGGAGGCAACAGATCCCATACCTCCCTCGCACAATGCGGACCGAGAACCCCGCGGTCGGGATAAAAGGGCAACTCAGATCGAACAGCAGCCCGCCCCACCGCCTCGCAAAAACAGGGACAAACCAGCTCAGGACCATACATACGATCTTCGGCAAAAATTGGACAATAGAGCATGACACACCAGATCTATATACGGATCGCGAGGACGTTCCCATACTCGGGACGACAGCTACCTATTTGGATGTGACAAACTTAATCACACCCGAGCCGATAATCACAGATGGACGTCATCAGAGATACGCCGTGACACGGCCTGCTATAGAGCCGCCGCACACCCTCTCTGCTTCACATACGAGGTGCTGGATCATCAATTCCCCGAGGGGTTCAAGACTGTCAATATTGAATCATACGACGGAACAACCGACCCCGCAGTATGGATCGAAGATTTTATTCTTCACATACACATGGCCCGAGGAGATGACCTCCATGCCATCAAATACCTCCCATTAAAGCTCAAAGGACCAGCTCGACACTGGCTAAATAGTCTGCCTGAGAACTCCATCGGAAGCTGGGAGGACATGGAAGAGGCCTTCCTCGACAACTTCCAGGGTACATATGTCCGGCCACCCGATGTCGATGACTTAAGCCACATAGTTCAACAATCTGGAGAATCATCCAGAAAATTCTGGACTAGGTTCCTAACCAAAAAGAACCAAATCGTCGACTGTCCGTACGCTGAATCCCTAGCGCCCTTTAAGCATAGCATCCGAGACGAATGGCTTGCCCGCCACCTTGGCTAGGAAAAGCCGAGATCCATGGCAGCCCTCACGGCACTTATGACTCGCTTTTGCGCGGGAGAGGATAGTTGGCTGGCTCACAGTACAAACACAGCCAACGAAACATGCCCCTCCAAGGCCAAAAACAGTACCGGCAAGCTCCGACACAACAGACACAAATGCCAAAGCAATGGCGATAATGCCGATGACACTACAGTTCATGCCGGATTCAGTGGCTCCAAGTCCGGCCAGCGAAAGAAGCCCTATAAAAGGAGCAGCGGAGGACCATCCAGCTTGGACTGCATACTCGATCGTCCTTGCCAGATACATGGCACCCCAGAAAAACCGGCCAACCATACTAACAGAGATTGTCGGGTATTTAAACAAGCCAGCAAGGTCAACAGGCAGAAACAAGGAAGGAGAATCACAGAGCGAGGACGATGACGCGGGGCCCCGGCAGCCGAACACTGGGGAGCAAAAGAAATTTCCCCCTCAAGTCAAAACAGTAAACATGATATACGTTACACACATCCCCAAAAGGGAGCGCAAGCGCGCACTTAGGGACATCTATGTGTTAGAGCCAGTCGCCCCAAAATTCAATCCCTGGTTGTCATTCCTGATCACCTTCGACTGCCGAGATCATCCAACCAGCATCCGCCACGGCGGTTCAGCCGCACTAGTCCTCGACCCAATCATCGACGGATTTCACCTGACGCGAGTCCTCATGGACGGTGGTAGCAGCCTCAACCTGCTCTATCAGGATACAGTACGTAAAATGGGCATCGAACCCTCGCGGGTCAAACCCACGAAGACTACCTTTAAAGGAGTCGTACTAGGCATAGAGGCCCGTCGTATGGGCTCAATAACGTTGGAGGTAGTATTCAGTTCCCCAGATAACTTCTGAAGCGAAGAATTAATCTTTGATATCGCCCCATTTCGCAGCGGCTATCACGCCCTGCTCGGACGAACCACATTCACTAGATTCAATGCGGTGCCACATTACGCTTATCTCAAGCTCAGGATGCCCGGCGCACGTGGCATCATTACAGTAAATGGAAACATGGAACGCTCCCTCTGTACAGAGGAGCACACCGCCGCCCTAGCAGTAGAAGTATAGAGCGGCCTTCTCAAGCAGCATTGTAATCCAGCTGCCGAGCCCCTGTACATCATCAAGAGGGTCCGGACCACACTGCAGCAGGATAGCTCAGCTCAGCCGAATTAGCAATTCGACCTCCGTCCCAACCCTGATGAGGCAATGGCACCAATACCGCGCATACATAAACTACGCACTCAAAACCCCAGGGGAATGGACGAAGGAATAACTTGTTCGCGATCCACTGTACGACTCGACCGACCCTGGGATTTGCACGACTTTAATTTTCCTTTTTACGAGTTTTCTTCTCTTTTGAAGGTCTACACAGACAACCTGCTTGCAGAACACACCAAGGAGGCAAGGAGCTCTGGCTTACAAGGGAATCCCTAGGTGGTCTCTACTAAATGATTGCCATACTTGCTTTTCATACCCACATGTAGCTCGCCCTTGGTTGCGGCATGTTAAATTGCCCTATCTTGCTTATCGCATTACCTATGCAAAGTACGCCTTGACGTACTAGTTAAATCACAATGGTGAATACACGGTAGCGTCAACTTATTATTCCATTTTTCCGTTTACTCACCTCGGTATTAATTACTCACTGGACACATACACCATGGTACATATTACTATGCCAGGGGCTTCATTACACCCAACACTATGGCAATAAAAAGTCCGAACACTTTTACATTATAGTTCGGCACCCCGAACTTATAGCATTATATGCATCGTCTCCGAATCATATCTTTGGTCAATAGTTGGGTTACCCGGCTCCTGTGCTTGCTACCTTACGTTCCGCTATATAGGCAAGGGTAGTAAAGGGAGAACTACTATGATTGTGTCCCGGTTATTCCGGATGAGCACCTCAGTAGAGAAAGCCGAGAACTGACTATTATGATGCGGCGAGAGCCGGTCAGCTGTTCGAGAGGTTCCAAATCGTTAGAGATTTTTTCTGCTTCTTACGAAAGAATTGGTTCCCCTGATTAGGCGTGCATAGCGCCCCTAGTCCAGTCTTCTGAATAACAGGGCTTCGCCAAATTTCTTAATTGTCAAACTCCTATGGCTAAGTGAGGGCGGTAAAGGCCACATAGTCTGATTGCCTTGTTCGTTGTGCTAAACACCTCCTTTAAGGACCAGAATGTGGAGTAAAGAGTGTTTAGATTTATCCCGAACACCCCTGTACTATCTACGTGGGGGGCAGAAGCAGACGACTGGTCAACCCTCAGAGTTAATAAACGGCCGCACATGAGGTAAATTTAAATCATAAGCATTATACTACATAAACACCATTGTTCCATATTACAGGGCAAGGTAATACACATGTTCTCATGGGAATATGATATCCTTCGAACATTGCTCCGCCATAAGGCGGGACCCCTCCAGGACACCTTCAAAATAGTGCTCAGGCCGAAGATGCTCCTTGCCCTCTGGTGGTCCCTCAGTCATCACCTTTTGGCATCCAGCTTTGCCCAATGCGTCTTGACGCGGGCAAAGGCCATACGCGCACCTTCATTATAGACCGACCGCTTCACGGCTTCATGCTGCGGACATGCACTCACAAGCCGCTGCACAAGCCCGAAGTAGCTGCTAGGTATAGGATTGGCAGGCCACAGCCGGACTATTAGGTCCTTCATGGCTAGCTCTTCCAACCTACGAAACTCGACCAACTACTTTAGCTGGTCGCTGAAGGGCACCGGATGTTTGGATCCCAGATATTGGGACCAGAATAGCTTCTCCGTAGACATCCCTTCTTCGGCTCTATAATGCTCGGCAGCATTTGACACACTGTGTGGCAGATCTGTAAACGCCCCTGAAAAATCCAAATTCAGGATAAGTACAAGGAACGTTTCTTCTACAAACTTGCTATGCATGATGAAAGATTTACTTGCCGTAATCTTCTTGGCCGCCTGAATTTCTTGGAGGGCATTCTGGGCTTCGGCTCGTGCATTCTACGTGCTCCGGTGGGCCTTTGGCAATTCAGACTCTTGCACCTTACAATCACACTCCAAGGACTCAAATCTCTCTATCGCGCCCTGGAGCTGTTGCTGCGCTTCGCCAACCCGGGCCTCGTGCTCCTCGCGTGACGTGCGTTCCTTGGCTGCATTGTCCTCGGCCTCGGCTAGCGCCTTCTTAAGGGCCACCACCTCGGTCGTGGCCACTAATAAGGTTTATGACACTTTAGTCCGGCTGGACTACTCATTTTTTCAAAATGTACCCACAGGTTACTGCATACCTTGGCTGTCTTCCAGTTGCTTCTTCACGAGGCCGAGCTCCTCCTCGGCCCGCTCTAGTTTCTGCTTCAGTCCGGAAACTTCCGCAGCATGAGCAGTGGCAGCCTACAGCGATACCTGCTTATTCACATAAACAACTCATGTTAGACTCCAGCGATATTCATTCTCGATCCTCTGTTTGGCTTTTCCTCCCGAACACCAAACAGAACATCAGGGGCTACTGTCTATACGGTGATGTTTTTCCTACAATCACATTACTTACCTCAAAGCCCGTTAGAAGGCTCGTGCAGGCTTCGGTCAGTCCGCTTTTGACAAACTGAACCTTCTCTATTACCGTGTCCATAAGGACACGATGCTCATCCATGATAGAGGCGCCTCGTAGCGCCTCCAGCAGATTATCTGGTGCCTCTGGTTGGACAAAGGTCACCGGTGGAACAGGCACATTCCCTCCTTGGGGGGAATGCCGTTCGCTGGACCCCGGAGCCATGTAGATCTCCAAAATGGTATCCGGCCGAGGCCCGAAGGGAACTCGGGCCCCGTCACCAGTCCCCGTGGGGACTTTTTCCCCCGTATGTCTGGCGGCCAAGGAGTTATCCTGGGACGTCACCCCGATGGTCTATGGAATCTCCCCCAGCCCGGGAAAGTCTTTTTGGACACTACCTCGTCATCACCCTTGGGTGAGATGGAATGAGCAGGTGGCGGAGACATGCTAGCCATCTCCTTCGAGTCCAGCGAATCCTATGTCGAGGATAGCGGGGAGCCATCGCGTGCCGTACTGCAATGACAAGGTTTAAGATGTATCAATATTACGAACCAAGAAGGCCAGATGTTTTTTATTCTGGTACTCACGAGGCGGCCCGAGGCTTGGTCCGGCGAGGTCGCTCTGGACTGCTATCAACATCCCATGCGGAGTTATCCGCGAGGGAGCCTCTTCCCCTCTTGGGCGCCTCCACCTCCAAACTCATGGAGGCCTCCCTTTTCTCCCTTCCTCCCATAGGAGGGGAGTCGCCTCCCTCCTCATCGTCATCGTCGGCGGCCGAGGGGTCTGTCTCATCGTCAGACGAGATCACCAAGGTGCTCCTTCGGCGAAGCCCACTCCTGGTCCCCTTGGCTGTGGTTTTGACCTTCTTCTTCGGTACGTCGTAAGGCGCCGGAAACAGCATATTCGTAAGAAATGGGGTCTCTTTGTCTTCAGGCAGCGGAGCCGGACTATTAATCCATCCCGCTTGGTCAACCCAGGCATGAAAAGGAAATTGATAAGAAGGCTTAGTATCCTTCCTCGAAGTGTGTCCTTAAATACTATACCTTGATGGCTTACCGAATTGGCCTGACGCTTAAAGTTGAGCCCGCGATCTTTTGTCAAGGGTGGCGGTGTCTCGCTGCCCTTGAAGAGCACCTTCCAGATATCTTTGTGTGTCTTGCCGAAAAGCCTTAGCAGTGTTTGGTGCTTGGCCGAATCGAACTCCCATGGATAACAGGCCTGGCGCTGACACGGAAGGATCCGGCGTACAAGCATGACCTGGATCACATCAACGAGCTTGATCTTCCGGTTTATCATATTCTGGAGGCACGTTTGGAGCCCCGTGATCTCTTCCAAAGATCCCCAGGTCAGGCCCTTCTCTTGCCAGGAGGTAAGCCACATCGGGACTGCGGATCGGAATTTGGGAGCCGCCGCCCAGTTGGCGTCGCGCGGCTCAGTGATATAGAACCACCCCGATTGCCATCCCTTCGCCATCTCTACAAAGGAGCCTTCGAGCCAGGTGATATTGGGCATCTTACCCACCATGGCACCTTCGCACTCGGCCTGTTGGCCGCGCACCACCTTTGGTTTTACATTAAAAGTCTTCAGCCATAGGCCAAAGTGAGGTGGCATGCGGTGAAAGGCTTCGCACACAACTATGAATGCGGAGATATTGAGGATAAAGTTAGGGGCCAGATCGTGGAAGTCCAACCCATAGTAAAACATCAATCCACGGACGAATGGATGAAGAGGGAATCCCAGCCCACAGACGAAGTGGTTGAGAAACACAACCCTCTCATGGGGCTCGGGGGTAGGGACGATTTGCCCTTTTGCCGGGAGTCGGTGAGCAATCTCCTTGGCTAAATAGCCGGCCTCCCGGAGCTCCATGACGTTCTTCTTCTCAATGGAGGAGGCCATCCACTTGCCTCCAGCTTCGGATCTGGACATAATTGGAGTGCCTTCTCGAAAGAGGAAAAGCTAAAGACTGGGCGCTAGAGCTCAAGGACAGAAGGACTGAAGATGAAAAAGGGTGTGGGTAAAGGGGGAGTGTCCTTATCCCCTTATAAAGGCCGCAAATATCAAGCGCCTCCCCACTTGTCCTAAAAACTCGCCTATTCCCAAGGGCTGTCAAAACGGCACGGTTGGGTTACCCATGCCTGCATTGATGAGAATCCCGTGATAAAAGGACACGATCTCTGCTTTGACAAGACGTGCCAATGGCAACCGCGTCTTAA
Source organism: Triticum urartu (assembly GCF_003073215.2). Taxonomy (NCBI): domain Eukaryota; kingdom Viridiplantae; phylum Streptophyta; class Magnoliopsida; order Poales; family Poaceae; genus Triticum; species Triticum urartu. Next base: position 275,958,931 of record NC_053023.1, read on the forward strand.
AACATGGAGCGACAGACGAAAGGTGGTTCGAAATTATGACCGAACAAACGTAATGTCATGTTGTAAAAAGCTGTCAGCGGATAGAACTCGTGTGAAAATATATATTCTCTCTGCGGTTGTGTATGGTATGTGACAGGTCTAGATACTATCGTCGCATCCGAAGACTATCTTGGAGTTCGGAGAAGTGGGAACCTGCCTTGCAATTTCGGAGACAATCTGCACGCCGGACTCCTCGTCATTGAAAGCCAGGTTTAGGGGCTACTAAGGGAGTCCTCGGCTAAGGGGTCCTCGGGCATCCGTCCTGTTATCCATGGGCCGGACTGATGGGCTGTGAAGACATGAAGGCCGAAGACTGCACCGTGTCCGGATTGGACTCTACTTGGCGTGGAAGGCAAGCTTGGCGACCGAAGATTCCTTCTTATGTAACCGACCATGTAAACCCTGGATCCCCTCGGTGTCTATATAAATTGAAGGGGATAGTCCGGAAAGAAGGACCATAGTTACTCATTACCATATTCACATAGGCTAGACTTCCAGGGTTTAGCCATTACGATCTCGTGGTACATCAACTCTTGTAATACTCATATTCATCAAGATCAATCAAGCAGGAAGTAGGGTATTACCTCCATAGAGAGGGCCCGAACCTGGGTAAACATCGTGTCCCCTGTCTCCTGTTACCATCGACCCTAGACACACAGTTCGAGACCCCCTAATCGAGATCCACCGGTTTTGAGACCGACACTCTCCACATAAGCAAAATTCTTCTCATTTGGAATAGTGGGAGTATCATAAGAAACTCGAATACTATAAATTGCTTCCACATTAAAAGAGTAATGTTCAGAAAAAGGGTAATCGTAATCATGACAAGTTTTATAAATATAATCGTCACTGCTTTTTATAGCATAAGTTTCATCAGAATAATCATCATAAGTAGGAACTTTGTTCTCATCATAATCAATTTAAACATATTCCAAGATAGTGGAATCATTACTAAATAAAGTCATGACCTCTCCAAATCTACTTTCATAATAGTCACAATAAGATTCAACATCCTCCAAAATAGTGGGATCATTACTTCCTAAATTTGACACCCTTCCAAACCCACTTTCATCAATATAATCATCATAAATAGGAGGCATGCCATCATCATAATAAATTTGCATATGAAAACATGGGAGGTTAAAAATATCATCTTCATAAAGCATAGCATCCCCAAGCTTGGGACAAACATTAATTGCAGCAAATAAATTCTCAAACATGTCATTCTCATCAAACATAGCATCCCCAAGCTTGGGCCTTTGCATATCATAAGCATAATCACTCTCATCATTAATAGTATGGATAACACCAATAGTATAACAATTATCATCATCACAATGAGTAATAGGAGCAACATCATTTGGGAGGGATACCTTTTTACCTTTGCTTCTTCGTATTTTCTTTTTCTTCTTCACATTATGTGTGGTTTAATCCTTTTTTGGAGCTCCTTATTAATGAGATTGGCTGAATAGAAGGCTCCTCCTCGTTACCTGATTCATCACAAGAAAGAATAGGAGGATATTGGGAAATCTCTTTCCTTTCATTAGTATTCTCTTCATCTTATATTTGTTTTCTTGTCTTTATGTAATTGGCAATATAAGGATTTTCAATGCAATTCACCGCAATATTAGTATCAAAATCAAGAACTTTATCAAGGACAAATTCTGGAAGATCCTTAGTTATACGTTTCATTTCTTCATAACCCATAAGCAAACTAAGTTCATTATGATGCGCAAGGGAAATCAAGTCATCACAATTTTTGTACACGATACAATCATGAAACAATTTGCATTGGAGATTTAAATGATCACGTTCATTGCAAAGTTCACAAGGATGGCAAAGAAATTTTAAATTTTCAGCACAAGCATCTAGCCTCTCTTCCAACCATTTAGTTTCTAAATACTTATAACTCTTGGAAAATCTATCTTCCCTATTTGGTGTGTGCTTGTAAGCTCTATGCACTCCACAAAAATTGACATGCTTATAAGAGACATTTTTATCATTACTAGTGCAATCATCATTTGCACTATGGATATTCGAAGAGTTCATACTAACAACATTGCAATCATGCTCATCATTCAAAGATTGTATGCCAAATATTTTATCGCATTCTTATTCTAACATTTTGCCACAATTATGGGAATCCTTATTTTCACGAAAGATATTAAAAAGATGAAGTATACGAGGCACCCTCAATTTCATTTTTGTTGTATACGAGGCAACCGTCTTCTTGTAGACGTTGTTGGGCCTACAAGTGCAGAGGTTTGTAGGACTGTAGCAAATTTCCCTCAAGTGGATGACCTAAGGTTTATCAATCCGTGGGAGGCGTAGGATGTAGATGGTCTCTCTCAAACAACCTTGCAGCCAAATAACAAAGAGTCTCTTGTGTCCCCAACACACCCAATACAATGGTAAATTGTATAGGTGCACTAGTTCGGTGAAGATATGGTTATACAAGTGCAATATGGATGGTAGATATAGGTTTTTGTAATCTGAAAATATAAAAACAGAAAGGTAACTAATGATAAAAGTGAGCGAAAACGGTATTGCAATGCGTTGAAACAAGGCCTAGGGTTCATACTTTCACTAGTGCAAGTTCTCTCAACAAGTATAACATAATTAGATCATATATCTATCCCTCAACATGCAACAAAGAGTCACTCCAAAGTCACTAATAGCGGAGAACAAACGAAGATATTATTGTAGGGTACGAAACCACCTCAAAGTTATTCTTTCCGATCAATCCATTGGGTTATTCCTATAAGTGTCACAAACAACTCTAGAGTTCGTAGTAAAATAACACCTTAAGAAACAAATCAACAAAACCCCTAATGTCACCTAAATACTCCAATGTCACCTCAAGTATCCGCGGGTATGATTATACAATATGCATCACACAATCTCAGATTCATCTATTCAACCAACACAAAGAACTTCAAAGAGTGCCCCAAAGTTTCTACCGGAGAGTCAAGACAAAAACATGTGCCAACCCCTATGCATAGGTTCCCAAGGTCATGGAACCCGCAAGTTGATCACAAAAACATACATCAAGTGAATCAATAGAATACCCCATTGTGACCACGGGTAACCCCCACAAGAAATACATCAAGTGTTCTCAAATCCTTGAAGACTCCATCCATAAGATAACTTCAAAGGGAAAACTCAATCCATTACAAGAAGGTAGCGGGGGAGAAACATCTTAAGATCCAACTATAGTAGCAAAGCTCGCAGTACATCAAGATCGTGCCAAATCAAGATCACGAGAGAGAGAGATCAAACACATAACTACTGGTACATACCCTCAGCACCGAGGGTGAACTATTCCCTCCTCGTCAAGGAGAGCGTCAGGATGATGAATATGGCCACCGGTGATGATTCCCCCTCCGGCAGGGTGCCGAAACAGGGTCCCAATTGGTTTTTTGTGGCTACAAAGTCTTGCGGCGGTGGAACTCCTGATCTAGGTTATTTTCTGGAGGTTTGGGGATTTATAGGAGAGGTTGGCGTCGAGAACAAGTCAGGGTGGTCTCTGAGTCATGCACGAGGCAGGAGGCGCGCCCGGGGGGGGGGGGGGGGGGGGGGTAGGGCGCGCCCTCCACCCTCATGGATAGCTCGTGACTCTTCTGGCCCAACTATTTTACTCTGGGCTTCTTTTGGTCCATAAAAAATCATCAAAAATTGGCACGTCAGTTAGGCTCCGTTTGGTATTCCTTTTCTGTAAAACTCAAAAACAAGGAAAAAATAGAAACTAGCACTGGGCTCTAGGTTAATAGGTTAGCCTAAAAAATCATATAAAATCTCTCCCTAATAATAAAGCATGAATTGACTTTGTCGGGTTCACCGTCACAATACGCTTCTTCCCGTGAATTTACGCTTTCAGTTATTTTTTTCAACACGTCCATATTTTTTCAGTATAAACGATGTGGTACTAATTCGGGGACGTCTAGTCATCTAGCAATAAGGCGGCCCATCTGGCCGCATCAGCCCATCCAATCAATTGGATCTCCGCATATCCTCGATCAGCACGACAAGCAGGGACCCAGCAATCAGAATCTGGGGGCCTGTCTAGCGCGTGAAAAATAGTCCCTGGTGGAAATAGGCACTGGAGCGAGCGATCGAACTCCTGCCATGGCGTTCAGTCCCAAGGGCACATGCAACAAAGCCATGCCTGATGCTTGTTTAATGGAAAGGCAAGTTGTTTTTTTATACAAAAAATAGTCCCACCTCGGCTCTTGAAAGCCCATTCAACCAACTTATATACACCTATAATTTAAAATTAATAAGCTGCCTAAAGAATTAAAGTAGAGGCTCAGAGTGGGTAAGGGGAAATAAGGAATAAATTCCGCTATTATTAGCCAGCAAGGAAAGGAAAGGGAAATTAAAAGAAGGAAAGGAATGGAATTTTAGGCTACATGTACCGATGGAAAGAAAAGGAGAAATTAAAGTAAGGAAAGAAATTATATCAAGAAAAGAGTGTCCTACTTCACGTAAAATGCATGATGGCTATCAACATGGCCGATATTTTCGTCCATTGTCCAATATTTTTTGAATTGTATATGTACGTGCAATCCTATGTGAACTTCAAGTCGTACATTCTCGACGGTCACCTTTGGTCTAGGAACAGGGTGATAAGGGCGTCGACATTTAGGCTGGTTGGTTGGCGGCATGCATCAGTCGATGGCCTTTGACTTTTGGCTCTAGATCGAGGCATTCAGAGCGCGAGGATCGTCCTAGGCACGACGCCATCAAGTACGGCCAAAGGCACTAGGTGCGCTCATAGGTACAGTGACGCCTTAAGTATATGACCCTTGGCGCCGACGCGCTAGCCGCTACGACGCCAATCCCCTACAAGCGACGGAGAAAACAAAGCAGCGTCAGTAGTGGTTACTCTGCTAACGAAGTACACAAGAAAGACAGGGGTAGATAGCACCCCATCATTTAGTATTCTGCAATTTGGGCTTCCAATTTATTTTATTTATGTATAAGTTTCTACTTTTTCTGTTTGTTCATCGAAAACTTCACGAAGGACTCCGGCTCTCCGACCACTTGACTATGCCACACACTCGTGGGATGAACCACGACAATGTCTCCAACATAAGACTTACATGATTTTTTTCCTCCTTTGCAACGCACGAGCATATTTGCTAGACGTTTAAAACTCTATGACGTTTCTAACATTAAACCCACGATACATATCAAATGTTTTTTTAAATACTCATATCTTCTAAACCGTAACTCCAAATTTAACATGTCATATATGAAATTTGATTAGAAAAATATATAGAGTCTGAAGATGATGTTATATTACCTGTTAACCATTTAAAAAAACTATCTAGGGTGCAATCTGGATCAACAGTACATATCAAATGTTTTTTAAAATACTCATATCTTTTAAATGGTAACTCTAAATTTAACATGTTGTATATGGAATTTGATTATAAAAATATATAGAATATGATGTTATTTTACATGTTAACCATTTAAAAAACTATCGATGGTGCAATCTTAATCAACGCTACATATAAAAAGTTTTTTTGAAATACTCATATCTTCTAAACTGTAACTCTAAATTTAACATGTTATATATGGAATTTGATTAGAAAAATATATATAATCTCAATATGATGTTATTTTACCTTTTAAACATTAAAAAATTACTATCTGGGGTGCAATCTTAATCAACGGTGCATTATTCGCCTTCCTTTCATGTCGGTACTGATCAGGATTGTAGATGAACATCTCAACAAAATCAGGATTGGAGACAAAATTGAAGATCTCTTTCCCGTTTCTTTGTACGTAGTAAATCTACATCCAAGCTTTGTTTAAATAGAAGACATGTGGAATCTTGAATTTGCGCTTTTTTAGGCAAAGACCATCTTTGTTTGGGCCGTAGCTACAAATACTCAGATTATAGACCATTTTGTGTAAATTAAGAGCGTGTGGTATTCTTTTCTCCCGTTGCAACGCACGGGCCTTGTGCTAGTAGCATATAAATGCATATAAAACATCCAAGATGGATAATATAATAACATGGAACAATCAAAAATTATAGATACTTTGGAGACATATCAGGAGCTCTGTAGCATTTCTGATATTATATGTGGATGACATATTGTTGATTGGAAATGATATAGAATTTATGGATAGCTTAAAAGGATACTTGAATAATACTTTTTTCAATGAAAGAACTCAGTGAAGCTACTTATATATTAGGCATCAAGATCTATAGGGATAGATCGAGACGCTTAATAGGACTTCCACAAAGCACTTACCTTGACAAGATTTTGAAGAAGTTCAAAATGGATCAGTCGAAGAAAGAGTCCTTGGATGTGTTGCATGGTGTGAAATTGAGTAAGACTCAAAGCCCGACCATGGCATAAGATAGAGAGAGAATGAAAGTCATTCCCTATGCCTCAGCCATAGGTTCTATAAAGTATGCCATGCTATGTACCAGACCTATTGTGTACCTTGCCATGAGTTTGCCAAGGGAGTACAATAGTGATCTACGAGTAGATCACTAGACAAGCGCTCAAAATTATCTTTAGAGGACTAAGGAAATATTTCTAGGTTATGGAGGTGATAAAGAGTTCGTCGTAAAGAGTTAAGTCGATGCAAGCTTTGACACTGATCTAGATGACTCTGAGTATCGATCAGGATACATATTGAAAGTGGGAGCATTTTGGTAGAGTAGCTCCATGCAGAGCATTATAGACATAGAAATTTGCAAAATACATACGGATCTGAATGTGGTAGACCCATTGACTAAACCTCACTCACAAGCAAAACATGATAACACCTTAGTACTCATTAGGTGTTAATCACATGGCGATGTGAACTAGATTACTGACTCTAGTAAACCCTTTGGGTGTTGGTCACATAGAGATGTGAACTATGGGTGTTAATCCCATGGTGATCTGAACTATTGGTGTTAAATCACATGGCGATGTGAACTAGATTATTGACTCTAGTGCAAGTGGGAGACTAAAGGTAATATACCCTAGAGGCAATAATAAAGTTGTTATTTTATATTTCCTTATATCATGATAAATGTTTATTATTCATGCTAGAATTGTATTAACCGGAAACTTGATACATGTGTGGATACATAGACAAAACACCATGTCCCTAGTAAGCCTCTACTAGACTAGCTCGTTAATCAAAGATGGTTAAGTTTCCTAACTGAGGGAGTCCTGGATTAGGGGGTCTCCGCACAGCCGGACTATCTCCATTGGCCGGACTGTTAGACTATGAAGATACAAGATCTCGTGTCTGGATGGGACTCTACTTGGCGTGGAAGGCAAGCTAGGCAATACGGATATGGACATCTCCTCCTTTGTAACCGACCTAGTGTAACCCTAACCCTCTTCGGTGTCTATATAAACCGAAGGGTTTTAGTTCGTAGGAAAACACCATAACATACAATCATACCATAGGCTAGCTTCTAGGGTTTAGCCTCTCTGATCTCGTGGTAGATCTACTCTTGTACTACCCATATCATCGATATTAATCAAGCAGGATGTAGGGTTTTACCTCCATCAAGAGGGCCCGAACCTGGGTAAAACATCGTGTCCCCTGCCTCCTGTTACCAACAGGCCTAGACGCACAGTTCGGGACCCCCTACCCGAGATCTGCCGGTTTTGACACCGACATTGGTGCTTTCATTGGGAGTTCCTCTGTGTCGTCGCCATTAGGCTTGATGGCTCTTACTATCATCGATAGCGGTGCGGTCTAGGATGAGACTTTTCTCCCCGGACAGATCTTCGTATTCGACGACTTTGCACTGCGGGCTAATTCGCTTGGCCATGTGGAGCAGATTGAAAGCTACGCCCCTGGCCGTTAGGTCAGATTTGGAAGTTTGAACTACACGGCCGACATCCGCGGAGACTTGATCTTCGAGGGATTCAAGCCACAGCCGGGCGCGCCGCACTGTCGCGATGGGTATGACCTAGCTCTGCCGTCGAACAGTACCCCAGAGGCTGCGCCCGCATCAGCTCCGACCCTTAGCTCGGAGCCAACTGCGCCAGTCGAGGACGGGTGGTTAGACACCGCCTCAGGGGCTGCAGTCTCAACGGCGATCGAGCCGAACACCAGCCTAACCCTCTACGCAACCCGTGACTCCAAGGTGCCGGACTCTTTTCCAGAATCCGAACCATCCGCGCCCCTGCCAATCGAATCCGATTGGGCGCCGATCATGGAATTCACCGTCGCGGATATCTTTCAGCACTCGCCCTTCGGCGACATTCTGAATTCACTAAGGTCTCTCTCTTTGTCAGGAGAGCCCTGGCCGGACTATGGCCAACATGATTGGGATGCGGACGACGAAGAAATTCAACGCCCGCCCACCACCCACTTCGTAGCCACTATCGATGATTTAACCGACATGCTCGACTTCGACTCCGAAGACATCGACGGTATGGACAACGATGTAGGAGACGAACATGAACCAACACCTATAGGGCTCTGGAAAGCCACCTCGTCATATAACATATACATGGTGGATACAACCAAAGAAGGAAATGGCGATGGGATAGCGGAGGATGAACCCTCCAAGAAGCAACCCAAACGCCGACGTCAGCGGCGCCACTCTAAGTCCCGCCAAAGCAAAAGTGGTGATACCGGCACAGGAGATAATAACACTCCGGATAGTGCCGAAGAAAACAACAAACCCCTCCAGCAAGATTTAGAGCAGGAGGATGGAGGAGCCAGCTCCCCTGAGAGAGCGGCAGATGGAGAGGAGGAGGATGACAATCACATGCCCCCCTCCGAAGACGAGGCAAGCCTCAGCGACGATGAATTCGCCGTACAAGAGGATCCCGTCGAACAAGAGCGCTTCAAGCGCCGGCTTATGGCCACGGCAAATAGCCTGAAGAAAAAGCAGCAGCAGCTTCAAGCTGATCAAGATCTGCTAGCTGACAAATGGACTGAAGTCCTCGCGGCCGAGGAATATAAACTCGAGCGCCCCTCCAAGAGTTACCCAAGGCACAGGTTACTACCCCGACTGGAGGAAGAAGTGTATGATATGGCTGATCAGCCACCTCGTGGCCGCGGTAGAGAGGCATTCTAGCCAAAAGCTCAGCCTCTACCCCAACGCCATTCAAATAAAAAGGCACGGGGAGATACGCCAGACCCGCGAGACATATTGGAGGACAAGGCAAAGCATTCAAGATCGATCTACGGATCACGAGGGCACCACTCTACGAGACGATAAACGTCACGCCAGATATAGTAAAAGCAAATCCGGCCGGGCCGAACACAGCGGGTAAGACCCATTCGAGCTGCGTCGCGATATAGCCCAATACAGAGGCGCCGCACACCCCTTATGCTTCATAGACGAAGTAATGGAACAACAATTCCTAGAAGGTTTCAAACCTGTAAATATTGAATCATACGACGGCACAACAGATCCCACAGTATGGATTGAAGACTTCCTCCTCCACATCCACATGGCCCGCAGCGATGACTTACACGCCATCAAATACCTCCCACTAAAACTCAAAGGACCAACGCAGCATTGGCTTAACAGCTTGCCAGCGGACTCCATTAGCTGTTGGGAAGATCTGGAAGCCGCATTCCTCGACAACTTTCAGGGCACTTATGTGCGACCACCAGATGCCGATGATTTGAGCCACATAATTCAGCAGACAGAAGAGTCGGCCAGTCAATTCTGGACTCGGTTCCTTACAAAGAAAAATCAAATCGTCGACTGTCCGGATGCGGAGGCCTTAGCGGCTTTCAAGCACAACATCCGAGACGAGTGGCTAGCCCGGCACCTTGGTCAGGAAAAGCCGAAATCTCTGGCAGCTCTCACGACGCTCATGACCCACTTTTGTGCGGGAGAAGACAGCTGGCCGACTCGCAGTAATAACATATCAAAGAACCATGGTACCTCAGATACCAAGGACGGCAATAGCAGGTCACGTCGCGACAAGCATAAGCGCCGCATTAACAGTGAAAATACTAAGGAGACGGCAGTCAATGCCGGATTCAAAGGCTCTAAACCCGGTCAGCGGAAAAAGCCATTCAAACAAAGTACACTGGGTCCGTCCAACTTGGACCGTATACTCGATCGCTCGTGTCAAATACACGGCACCCCAGACAAGCCAGTCAATCACACCAACATGGATTGTTGGGTGTTCAAGCAGCCCGGCAAGTTAATTGCCGAAAACAAGGACAAGGGGCCGCATAGCGATGACGAGGAGGAGCCCCGGCAGCCGCACACTGGAGGACAGAAGAGGTTTCCCCCGCAAGTGCGGACGGTGAACATGATATACGCAACCCACGTCCCCAAGAAGGAGCGGAAGCGTGCGCTCAGGGGCGTATATGCATTGGAGCCAGTCGCCCCAAAGTTCAACCCTTGGTCCTCCTGTCCGATCACCTTCGATCGCAGGGACCACCCCACTAGTATCCGTCAAGGAGGATTCGCCGCACTGGTCCTAGACCCAATCATTGATGAATTTCACCTCACTCGAGTCCTTATGGACGGCGGCTGCAGCCTGAACCTGCTTTATCAGGACACAGTGCGCAAAATGGGTATAGAACCCTCAAGGATCAAACCCACAAAAACAACATTTAAGGGCGTCATTCCAAGTGTAGAGGCCCATTGCACAAGCTCAGTTACACTGGAAGTGATCTTCGGATCCCTGGATAATTTCCGAAGCGAAGAGTTAATCTTTGATATAGTCCCGTTCCGCAGTGGTTATCACGCGCTGCTCGGGCGAACTGCATTCGCTAGATTCAATGCGGTACCGCATTATGCATACCTCAAGCTCAAGATGCCAGGACCTCGCGGAGTTATTATAGTCAATGGAAACACAAAGCGCTCTCTCCGAACAGAGGAGCACACCGCGGCCCTCGCAGCAGAAGCACAAAGCAGCCTCTCAAGGCAATCAACTAGTTCGGCGCTTCAAAGCCCGGACACCTTCAAGTGCGCTCGGGGCAATCGGCAAATAGATCGTCTTGCGCGATCTGAGCTTGCATAGCAATACGGCAGCCACCCCAATCCCAGCCCAACGGCAATATTTGTGCCACACGTACATAATTACGCATTAAAAATACCATGGGCATAGGTGGGGAGGGGGGCACAACTGCGGCACGCCCCAAAACGCGGCCAGAACTGCACTAGGGGCTTCCCGTTTGGTTATTTTTCTTTTTCTTTTAGGACCTTAATCTCTGGAAACATTGTCCGACAGCACTATTGCCGAACACATGATGCAGCAACCAAGGAGGCAGACATCTACGTTATACCACGGAATTCCCAGGTTGATTACAGTAACGAGTGAAATATTCAATTTAATATCATTCCTTAGCTTGCCCTTGGAAGGGACATAGTCCTACTCTTTGCTTATCGCACTATCTGTATCACTCTGCTTTAACGCAATTTTTTAATAAACAATGCATGACATTACGACTATTATTGCATTCTTGTTATATATATATGTGTGTGTTCATTAATGACGCCTTGGAACCGTACACTCTGGTACGACCAATACACCAGGGGCTTACGTACCCCACAATGCGGTGTGAAAAGTCCGAACACTTTCACAAGTGCTGCACCCCGAACTTATATCATCAGCTCCGAATCATGTCTTTGGTCAAATGTTGGGTTTGCCCGGCTCCTATGTTTTGGTACCTTACGTTCCGCTCTATCGGCTAAGGTAGCGCTAGGAGAACTACTGCGATTTTGCCCCAGTTCTGCCGGGCTTAGCACCTCAGTAGAGAAAGCTAAAACTGACTGTCATGATAAGGCGAGAGACTGGTCGCTGTTCGGTGAGGTTTTTTCGAGTCCCTAAAGACTTATGCCGCTTAGGGCGAGGGGCCAGCCCTGTCCGGCTTACAGGCGTATATCGCGCCCCGAATTCGGCCTTCTGAATACCAGGGGCTTCGCCAAAATTTAAAATTATAGAATTCTATGGCTAAGTGAGAGTGATAAAGCATTATTAGTCCGGTTGAATTGTTCGTTGTGCTGAGCACCTCCCTCGAAGGACCCAAATATGGGAACAAGAGTGCTCAGGTTTATCCCGAACACCCCAGCACTCGTGGCATGGGGGCAGAAGCCGAGGACTAGCCATCTCTCAGATTGGATAAACGGCCAAACAGAAGGTAATATTTTAAATTCACACAAGCGTTGCATAGCGCATATGAAACAAGTTTTCATCATGCAGGATCACACGAGCAAGTTCACTCAAATATTACATCCTTTGAACATTCGTCCGCTACAAGACGGGCACCCTTCAGGACACCCTCATAATAAATTCCAAGGGTGCGATGCTCCTTGCCCTGCGGCAGCCCTTCCTTGATCAGCTTCACAGCGTCTAGCTTGGCCCACTGCACCTTCACACGGGCGAAAGCCCGGCGTGCACCTTCGATGCATACGGACCACTTGATGACCTCCAGCCGTGGGCAGGCATCCACAAGCCGCCTCACCAGGCCGAAGTAGCTGTCCGGAAGGACGTCGCCAGGCCATAGCCGGACTATAAGGCCCTTCATGGCTTGTTCGGCCGCCTTGTGCAGCTCGACCATCTGCTTTAGCTGGTCGCTCAAAGGCATTGGGTGTTCGGTCCCAGTATACTGAGACCAGAACAACTTCTCTATTGAGCTTCCCTCCTCTACCTGGTAAAATTGCACGGCATCCGACACGTTGCGGGGCAAATCTACGAATGCTCCTGGAGAGCTCCGAATTCGGGTAAGTAATCGGAAATTAATTTTACATGCTTGCTCTGCATATAGAATGCCTTACCCGCCGATATCTTCTTCATTGCGTCGATCTCCTGGAGGGCCTTCTGGGCCTTGGCCTTGGCACTCTTTGCGCTCTCAAGGGCCGCGGCAACCTCAGACTCTCGCGTCTTCGAGTCAAGCTCCAACACCTCGTGCTTCATCACAAGAGCCTGGAGCTCTTGCTGCACCTCGCCCACCCGAGCCTCGTGCTTCTCTCGCTCGGTGCGCTCCTTGGCCGCTTTATCTTCAGCCTTGGTTAGCGCTTGCTTCAGGGTCGCCACCTCGGTCGTGGCCCATGGCAAACATACAATGATCCTGTCATTTTGTAATCACATCCCTTTTTATATATACATATCTATAGACGGGGTATTACTTACCCCTGTTCTCCTCGAGCTACCTCTTGGCAAGGCCGAGCTCTTTCCTGGACCCCTCGAGGTCCTGCTTCAATACGGCGACCTCCGCAGTTAGTGCGGCGGACGCCCCCAGCGAAGCCTGCATATGCATATTGACATACTTATATTAGACTCCTGTGATATTATTTGATCCTCTGTTTCAGATTTTCTTTGTGAACACCGAACAAAACATCACGGGCTACTGTCTATGCGGTAATATTTCTACTACATTTTAAACACTTACCTCGAAGCCTGTTAGAAGGCTGGCACAGGCTTCAGTCAATCCGCTCTTGGCGGACTGAACCTTCTGGATCACCGCACTCACGATAGTGCGGTGCTCCTCATCGATGGAAGCGCTGCGAAGCGCTTCCAGCTAATTGTCCAGCGCCTCTAGATGGACAGAGGTCACCATCACAAGCGTCTTGCCCCTCTTAGAAGGAGGCCGCCTGCCCGAGCCTGGAACCGCTGGAGGTTCCGGCGCGGTGTTCGGCTGAGGGCCGAACTTGGAGCTCTCGGGGGCCCCGTCCCCGCGGCTCCCGGAGTCCGGAAGGTCGCCTTGAGGCGCCTCCAGGACTGTCTCCCCTCGACCCGGTGCCTCTTGAGACAGCACCTCGGCGTCGTCAGCAGGATGAGGGGAGTTGGCGGTCGGGACTGGATCGCTATCCATGTCCGACAAGCCCAGGGAGCCGTCCGATGATACATCGATGCTGGTTCGCGGCATCCGGCATAATCATGTTCGGCGTTAGGGAAAGCAGCACGACAAAGGAATGCTATGAGTTACTCTGGTATCCGAATACTTACGATCTCCCCGGGGGCTTGGCCCGGGGCAACCCTCGTCTTCGCCCTCGTCGGCGGCGGTGGAACTGTCCGAAAGGAGAGTCCTCCCCTTCTTGGACCCTTCAGCCTCCCCAGTTGGGGCGGCCTTCCTTTTCTTCTCTCCCCCGCCTGGAGGGGGAGCATCTTCTTATTCCTCCTCGTCTTTGGGGGAAGAGTGTGCCGCAGAGTTATCGGACGATGAGACCGATAACACCTGGCGTCGGGAACTCTTTCGGGTTCCCCTGGCCTTCTTGGTCTTCTCCGGCACCTTGTAAGGAGCCGGAGCCAGCATCTCCATCAAGAGAGCGCTCGCAATGTCTTCAGGCAAAGGGGCTGGACAGTCGATCTGCCCCGACATCTCCACCCAGTCCTGTCAAAGGCCTGGAGATTAGACCTCGCACATAATTAAGCAAGGGAAAATAAATGTCTTACAGGACGTATTGAACTCATAGAACGCGCTAAGCGCTTTGCGCTTAGTCCACGATCCTGGGCGAGAGAAGGAGGGACCTCGGCACCCTTGAACAGCACCTTCCAGACGTCCTTGTGCGTCGTATCAAAGAGCTCGCTCAGAGTCTGGTGCTGGGCCGGGTCAAACTCCCATAAGGTAAAATCCTATTGTTGAAATGGGAGGATCCGGCGGATGAGCATAACTTGGACTATGTTGACAAGCTTGAGCTTCTTGCTTGCCATACTCCGAATACATTTCTGGAGTCTGTCCAGCTCCACCGATGAACCCCACGATAGGCCCTTCTCCTTCCAGGAAGTGAGCCGTGTAGGGAATCCGGATCGAAACTCAGGGGCTGCCGCCCATTTGGCGTCACGCGGCTCGGTGATGTAGAACCATGCCGACTGCCACCCCTTTATTGTCTCCACGAAGGAGCCTTCGAGCCATATGACGTTGGGCATCTTGCCCACAATGGCTCTGCAACATTCTGCTTGTTGGCCTTGTACCACCTTCGGCTTGATATTGAAGGTCTTTAACCACAGGCCGAAGTGGGGCCGGATGCGGAGGAAAGCCTCACACACGACGATGAACGCTGAAATGTTGAGGATGAAGTTCGGGGCCAGATCATGAAAGTCCATCCCGTAGTAGAACATGAGACCATGGACGAATGGATGGAGGGGAAACCCTAGTCCACGAAGGAAGTGGTGAAGGAAAACTACCCTCTCGTGAGGTTCCAGGGTAGGGACGATCTGCCGCGCGGCGGGCAGCCGATGCGTGATGTTCGCGGCTAGGTATCCGGCTCCGCGCAGCTTCTTGATGTCTCCCTCCATGACGGAGGAGACCATCCACCTGCCTTCCGCTCCGGACATGATTGGAGAAGGTTGAGGTGGGAAGTGCGGACTTGGGCGCTAGAGCTCAAGTGTGCGAAAACAGATGAGTAAGGGAGGAAGAAGGCGTGGATAGAAAGGTGAATCCTTATCCCTTTATATGGGCGGACGAAACTAAGCGTCCCCACTTGCCTGGTAAAACTCGCTTATCCCCTAAGCGCCGCAATTGATGGCGCGGTTGGGTTACCCACGCCCGTATTGATGAGAATCCCGTAATAAGGGGACACGATCTCTGCTTTGACAAGACGTGTCGAAAAACTACCTCGCGTTATGTGCGGGGCTGGTTAAAAGAAAAGGTTCGAATAATCACTGGGCCATGACGTAACGTCATGCTGCCAAAACAAGCCAGCAAATTAGATCTGCGAAAATATTATTCTCTCTACGGTGGAATGTGGAAATTATTTTGCAGGGTCGGACACTATCCTCGTATTCAAATTCTTCTGTGATGTATTCGGAGAAGGAACCCGCCTTGCAATGCCGAAGACAATACTGCGCACCAGACTCATCGTCATTGAAGCTTGGTTTAGGGGCTACTGAGGGAGTCCTGGATTAGGGGGTCTCCGGACAGCCGGACTATCTCCATTGGTTGGACTGTTAGACTGTGAACATACAAGATTGAAGACTCCGTCTCGGGTCCGGATGGGACTCTACTTGGCGTGGAAGGCAAGCTAGGCAATACGGATATGGATATCTCCTCCTTTGTAACCAACCTTGTGTAACCCTAACCCTCTCCGGTGTCTATATAAACCGAAGGGTTTTAGTCCGTAGGACAACAACCATAACATACAATCATACCATAGGCTAGCTTCTAGGGTTTAGCCTCTCGATCTCGTGGTAGATCTACTCTTGTACTACCCATATCATCGATATTAAGCAAGCAGGACGTAGGTTTTTACCTCCATCAAGAGGGCCCGAACCTGGGTAAAACATCGTGTCCCCTGCCTCCTGTTACCATCCAGCCTAGGCGCACAGTTCGGGACCCCCTACCCGAGATCCACCGGTTTTGACACCGACACTAACCGTAGACATGTGTTGTCATTTGATGAACAGGATCACATCATTAGGAGAATGATGTGATGGACAAAACCCATCCGTTAGCTTAGCATAATGAGCATTAAGTTTATGCTATTGCTTTCTTCATGCCATATACATATTCCTTTGACTATGAGATTATGCAACTCCCGGATACAGGAGAAATACCTTGTTTGCTATCAAACGTCATAACGTAACTTGGTGATTATAAAGATGCTCTACTAGTATCTCCGAAAGTATTTGTTTGGTTGGCATAGATCGAGATTAGGATTTGTCACTCCAAGTATCGGAGAGGTATCTCTGGGCCCTCTCGGTAATGCACATCATAATAAGCCTTGTAAGCAATGTGATTAATGATTACTTGCAGGATGATGTATTAGAGAACAAGTAAAGAGACTTGCCGGTGACGAGATTGAACTAGGTATGAAGATAACGATGATCGATTCTCGGGCAAGTAACATACCGATGACAAAGGGAATAACATATGTTGTCATTACGGTTTGACTGATAAAGATCTTCGTAGAATTTGTAGGAACCAATATGAGCATCGAGGTTCCGCTATTGGTTATTGACCAGAGAGGTGTGCCGGTCATGTCTACATAGTTCTCGAACCCGTAGGGTCCGCAGCCTTAACATTTGATGACGATTTTGTATTATATGAGTTATGTGATTTGGTGACCGAATGTTGTTCAGAGTCCTAGATGACATCACAGACACGACGAGGAGTCTCAAAATGTTCGAGAGGTAAAGATTCATATATAGGATGATAGTATTCGGAAACCGGAAAGTGTTCCGGGGGTAACGGGTACGTATCGGGTCACCGGAAGGGGTTCCGGGTACCCCCCCCCCCCCCCCCGGCAAAGATATGGGCCTTATTGGGCAAAGGGTGGGAAAGACCAGCCCCTAGTGGGCTGGTGCGCCCCCATATAGGCCTAATAGGAGGAGAAGGAAGGATGGGAAGGGAGAAAGGAAAGGGGAGGATTTGGCCTCCCCCTTCCCTTCTTTCCCCCCTCTCATCCCTTCCCCCTCCGACATTTATGGAAGGGGGAGGCCGACTTGTGGGAGGCGCCCCAGTAGGATTACTCCTACTTGGGGTGCCCCTAGCTGCCCCTCTCCCTCTCCCACCTATATATATGTGGGGGGCACCGGTTGAACATACATCAATTGTTCCAACCCGTGTTCGGCGCCCCCCTCCACAGTTTACGCCTTCGGTCATATTCACATAGTGCATAGGCGAAGTCCTGCGTGAATCACTTCACCATCACCGTTACCATGCCGTCATGCTGACGGAACTCTCCCTCGACACTTTGCTGGATCATGACTTCAAGGGGTGTCATCGAGTTGAACATGTGCAGAACTCGGAGGTGTTGTACGTTCAATGCTTGATCGGTTGAATCGAGAAGACGTTCGACTACATCAACCGTGTTAAGCTAACGCTTCCGCTTTTGGTCTACGAGGGTACGTGAATACACTCTTCCCCTATAGTTGCAATGCATCTCCTAGATAGATCTTGCGTGAGCGTAGGAACTTTTTTTAAATTGCATCCTACGTTCCCCAACATACACGTGGCGGGTGCGCGCGAAGTAGGGAGCAAGTGGGATGGAAGTTTCTGCCCCGTGATCGTTGGGCGTGGGCGACCCACGTGCCATGATCTGAGTTTCCCCATAACGTTGCACACAACGCGCGGGAAACCCGGAAACTGGCCCGAGCTTAAGATTAATGAAGAAGCAAAGAAGATCTCAAGGGGGAAGCTGCTTCCACACCCCTCCATGTGCAATTATTAGGGCCTACCCTGACGATGCTCGACAGCATGTTCGGCACAGGCCAGGGGGCTTCTGTCAGTGAAACAAACCCTGGGTCCGTTGCCCAGACTGTGCACAGGCATGGGAGCAAGATTATAGTACCA
The DNA here is from genome assembly GCF_003073215.2 of Triticum urartu. Taxonomy (NCBI): domain Eukaryota; kingdom Viridiplantae; phylum Streptophyta; class Magnoliopsida; order Poales; family Poaceae; genus Triticum; species Triticum urartu. The sequence continues at coordinate 275,977,159 of NC_053023.1, forward strand.
AGATCATAGTGGAGCACAATAGATCAGTTCTTCAAAGGGCCAGCAGACAGCTCAAGAAGACCAAGACTAACTAGAAGAGCAAGATACCGCTATGGAAGAATCCTCCATTGTCGGGCAGGCGAACCTGGCAAGGACCGGGTCGCCCCCGGAAGCGAGCCTCCAGGTCATCCCTGAGGCCTGCCGGGACTCGCGAGGGCAGAACTACCTCACCACACCACCTCACCACGATGCACGTCGTCGATCGGTGTGGTGTCAAGCTCCAAAGTGACTAAGTGGCTGCTATTTGCCACATGGCAGCCACTTCCTATAGAAAAAGCCTCCAAATGACACCCATCCTACGACGCGTCAAGCGAGCAGGTGCAAAGCTGAAAAAACAGCCCTTCAAGGCTTGCCGGGTAAGCTATGATGTGACGTTGAGCGGCGCATTTAATGCGCTCATTCAAGCCTAAAGTGTCAGGTACGTAATGACTGATTTTCCACTGTGGTGACCCCTTTGTCTATAAAAGGAGTCCTGGGGCAACCATAGAAAGGGTTAGCGAATCCACCCCCTCACATTTTCATGCGCGCGTAGCTGTTCTTCCCTGAGGCAACCCAGCTGGGCAAGTGTGGCGCGCTCATCGCCCTTTTTTCCACCATCAATCCACCAAAGCAGCAGTAGGGTTTTACGTCTCACGGCAGCCGGAACCTAGGTAAAAATCACCTTTGTGATCTCTGTCATGCTGTCCCACAGTCCTCTACTCTTTGTGCCACATGCCATCCCCCCGCCGAACCAGCAAAGGACCCTTGGTCCCATAGGTGGCCGTGGTTTCCCACGACATACCCGTCCTGAGATGTGTCAAGCAAGCAGGCGCGAAGCTGGAAAAATAGCCCAGCAGGGCCTGCCGAGCGAGCTGTGATGTGACGTTGAGCGGCGCATTTAATGCGCTCGGTCAGCCTGTAGAGTTAGGTATGATACCACTGTTTGCTATCTAATCAGTGTGTAATGCCTGATTTGCCACTATGGTGACCCCTTGATCTATAAAAGCAGGCCCAAGGCAACCAAATAAAGGTTGGCTGATTCAGACCCTCACACACGCATACACGCATAGCCATTCTTACCTCGAGGTAACCCTGCCGGGCAAACGTGTTGCGCTCACCGCCATCTTTTCCACCATTAATCCGGCAAAGCAGAAGTAAGGTTTTACGCCTCACGGCGGCCCGAACCTGGGTAAAAACTGCCTTTGTGATCTATGTCATGCGGTTCCAAGCTTCTACGCTCTTTGTACAACATGCCATCCCCCCGCCGAACCAGAAAGGGGGTCTTGGTCCCATAGGTGGACGTGGTTTCCCATGACATCTTTGGCGCGCCGGGTAGGGGGGTCGCTTGCGCGAACACGGAAGCGTGAGCAGCGTGTCATCCTTATCGCCATCTTCATCATCGACGGCTCCATCGACTATGGCGCCCAAGAAGAAGCCCGGGGCCGCAACTCACCCGTTTGCCTTGAAGGGCCCGCCGCCCACGGCCACAAATGCCGGGGGAATATGGAGGCACACGAGGAAGTGGGCATTGCAGGGGACGTGGTCAGCACAGGCGGCATTGTCACCACCTCCCCCCCGGCCAAAGCAGGAGCGGGAAGCTCTGGAGAAGAGTGGTATCAGCAACATCCCAGCGGTCATGATCCACCAGGTATGAACGAAGGGGTTATTCTGTCTGTACCCCTTTTCCTCGACGAAGGGCACATCCACAGTGGTGGCACCCAGTCTGGGGTGAATCGCCACCCTCCAGCCGTCCCCGCCACAAGCGCGACCGCAGGGTGCGTGCCTCCCCTGGAGCGGGCTGACCCAACCACTATGCCCAATGGTGCTACGGGGCCTCAAGCACATTCACCGCGTCACCATGCCATCCAAGCGGCTGGTTCGCAATAGCGAGGGCGCGATGCATTTGCCGCCAGCACCGTCAGAAGTCTTGCGATGATGTGGTCTATGTCATCATCACCAATGCCAAGCACCGCTACGGAGGCCATGGCATGGGCCTAGCTGCTATTGAGGTTCCCGCCGGTAGCTGATCAGATGGATGAGTGCAGAGCCACCATTTAGAGTCTGATTGGCTTCGCTGAGGTTGGGGGCTCATAGCGAGCTAGCCCGCCATGGCCTCCCTAGAGGACGACGGCGGCTCGCGCTGCTGGCCGTACGGAAGGGGCTACCCCCACTATGCAGTCCCCACCACGGCGATAAGCGCGGGAGCCGTGAAATAAAGAACCCGACAACATCTCAATAGCCTCTTTCGACCCTCGAGCACGTCAAGGCCAATGGCGAGCCCCAAAGAATAGGAGGAGGGGAGGCGCGTGCGCCGTACTCGAGCGACGCCCTGACGACCACCGCCGGACCAATGGGTCCGATGGCCTCGACGTCGACGGGCCTGCGCTCGAGGATGGCGGGTGTCTACCTTTCAAGGTTGGGTACCCTGCCTTCACTGGTGAGCTGCGGCAAGTCCGTTGACCATCCGCTCGCACGTTCAAGCCAGATATACCCAAGAAGTATGATGGGAGGCTAAATCCGGTAGAGTTCTTGAGCATCTACACCATTGTTGTTCAAACTGCCGGGGGAAGAGATGAGAAGGTGTTCACCAACTACTTCCCTTTGACACTCAAGTCCAATGTGATGTCTTGGCTGATGCACCTACGGAGAACTCCATTTCGACATGGGCTGAACTGTGCCAGTAATCATTGGCACCTTCACGGGCGGCCATCAAGAACCAGGATGGCCCAGCAACTTGCAGCTTCTCCAATAGAAAGAAGAAGAGACTCTATGTAAGTATTTGCAGAGATTCAGCAGAGTCCATAGAAATATCCCAGATATCCACACGGCGGCTGTGATAGCTGCCTTCCAATCCAATGTGCGCAAGCGCAAGATACGTTCCAAGATCAATGTTCAGTTGCCCAAGACTGTGAAGGAGCTTTACGCCTTGGTGGACAAATGCGCCCGGCTGGAGGAGGGAAGGAAACTCCCAAGAGAGGAAGTTTGCGTCGACATCGACTCAAAGGATGACAGTGAGACCACCAGTCAGAAGAAGAAGAAGAACAAGAAGCGCAACAAGAGGCATAAGGATAAGGCCGTGATGACTGTCAAAGGATCGGGCACGCCTAGTACCGGCAAGAAGGCTAAGGCCGAAGCCCCCGGTAATGAAGTTGTTGCGTGCACTGACTGCCGGGAGGCTGCGGCTGTCGAGATGGCTGGGAAAGGTGATGGGCCATATTGCAAGATTCATCGGTCCAAAGGCCATGATCTCCAAGAGTTTCATCAGGTTGAGCAACTCGACAAGAGGCAGAGGACTGAATATGAGAAGCGTGATTAGGAAAGAGGTCAAAATGGCACTAGCAGGAAGTGCCGAGGCAGTGAAGGGAATCACCCCGACAAGGCTCTCCAGCAGGAACCAGTGAAAACTCGCTAGAGGTGAGAGAAGGAAGGTTGCAATCATGAGAGTGATGAAGGGGATGAAGAGGAAACCAGCGAGCAGGAATTCCAGAGGGCCACTGACGCCCTGTGCATTGACGGGGGTGCATCTTTGCACTCCTCTCACCGCCAACTTAAACGGAGGGTGCGTGAGGTCAATGTCGTGGAGCCAGTGGCAGAGTTTTGGAAGCCTCTCAAATGGTCACGCACGCCCATCATCTTTGACGAAGAGGACCATCTTGACCACACCACCACGGTAGGGTGCTTTCCATAGTTTGTCTCACCAACAATTCGCAACCTCAAGGTCACAAAGATGTTGGTGACGGCGGGGCCGGGTTGAATCTGATTTCCCCAAAGGTTATCAGTAAGCTTCAGATAGCAGAGGAACAACTAAAGGTCACTGGCATGTTTTAAGGAGTCAATCCTAGCAGGAGTCATCCCAAGGGAAAGATCATGTTACTAGTGACATTTGGAGGTGAATTGAACTACCAGACTGAGAGGGTTGTGTTTGATGTGGTCGACCTCCCCCTGCCGCACAATTGGATCCTTGGTCGCCCAACTCTGGAAAAATTCATGGCGGCATCCTACTATCCCTACAGCACTTTGAAGATGCCAGGGCTGGTAGTAGTCATTTCCATTCCATCAAACGAGAAAGACGCAATCATTTGCGTGGATAGGATGTACCGAGACGCAGTCGCGGCAGAGGCTGTGGCAGCAGCAGTCCCCACCAAGGAAAACAAAGGGAAGAAGAAGGACAACAGGGACACCAGCAAGGAATCCGGGAAGCATACCTCTTTGGAGTGCGCTACGCCTGTTGATGACTTGTCGGAGAGTTCCAACAGCAAGGGATCCAAGGCTGTTGTGCCACAAGTGAAAAAGGTCCCGACAGCGCTGGCTGGCGTTGATGGTACCTTTACTATCAACAGCACCCTTGATGACAAATAGGAAAGCACGCTCATTGCCTTCCTGCTGGCAAATATCGATGTTTTTTCCTGGCAACCATCTGATATATCCCCGGTGTTCACAGGGAGGTAATCGAGCACCACCTTGCTGCCTGCCCACATGCCCGACCCGTCAAGCAGAAGGTTCGAAAGCAGCCCATGGAGAGGCGGCAGTTCATTGCCGAAGAGATTAAGAAGCTTGAGGCAGCTGGTCTGGTCAGAGGAGTACTGTATCCAACATGGTTAGAAAACGCAGTGGTCGTACGCAAGGCTAACGGAAAATGGAGGCCTTGCATAGATTTGATAGATCTCAACAAGGCTTGCCCGAAGGACCCATTTCACTTGCCGCACGTCGACCAGATTATTGACTCCACTTTAGGTTGTGATTTTCTCTCTTTTCTAGATGCATACTCTGGATATCATCGGATCTTTATGTCCAAGGAAGATGAAGAGAAGACCTCGTTCATCACTCCATGTTGTACGTACTGCTTCGTGTGCATGCCTTTCGGGTTAAAGAGTGTCGGGTCCACTTTTGCAAGAGGAGTGCAGATTGGTTTTGAACCACAGTTGCACAAAAACATTGAGGCTTATATGGATGATATTGTGGTCAAGAACAAGGACAAATCAACCCTCATCCAGGATTTGGAGGAGACATTTGCTAATCTGCGCAAGATCAACTTGATGCTAAACCCGGGGAAGTGTGTGTTTGGCGTTCCCTCCGGCTAGCTATTTGGGTTCTTCATGTCCCATTGTGGCCTCGAGGCCAACCCCGATAAGATCAAGGCTATCGAGCAGATTTAGGAACCCAGGATAGTTAAAGATGCGAGGCGTCTGACAGGGAGCATTCCCGCACTCAGCATATTCATCACCAAGTCTGCCGAGCGCGCCTTGCCGTTCTGCAAAATTTTGAAGAACGTACGGCCCATGAAGTGGACCCAGGAAGTAGATGCAACATTACAAGATTTGAATACCTACTTGTCTTTTGTGCCCACTTTGGTTGCTCCCAAACCACAAGAGCCGTTGCTACTATACTTAGCGGCAACTAATCAAGTGGTTATTAGAGCCCTAGTGGCACAACGGGAAGTAGAGGAAACAGAGAGTGAGCAAAGCCCGGTAGGATCGGATGACAATCAGACAAAGAGGAGCACGGCAACATGGGTAACCCCAAGGACATGGCAAGGAAGAAAGTGGTGCAACATCCAATATACTTCGTCAGTTCCCAGTTACAAGGGGCTAGATCGAGGTACTCTGGTGTGCAAAAGTTGATTTTTGGCCTCATCATGGCCTCAAGGAAACTGCGCCACTACTTCCAAGCCAAAGCGATCACGGTTGTCACCCACTTTCTGTTGCAAAGGATACTCCAAAACCCTGAGGCTACCGGCAGAATAGTGGAGTGGGCTTTGGAGTTATTCTGCTTTGTCCTAAAATTTGAGAGCACACCAACAATTCAGAGCAGGGCATTGGCAAAGTTTATTGCAGAATGGACGCCAACCCCTAATCAAGCAGTGCTGGAAATAGTTAACCCCGACAAGGAAGGGCCCCAAGAATTGATCATGTATTTCTATGGTGCATTCTATCTGCAAGGTGCAGGGCTGACGTACTTCTCGTTGCTCCCACTAGAGAGCACCTGAAGTACGTAGTCCAAATGCATTTTCCCCGGGAGGAGGCAACGAACAATACAGCAGAGTATGAAGGGCTCCTTGTCGGGCTCAGGATCGCCACGGAATTGGGAATCAAGAAACTGATCATTCGAGGAGATTCATAGCTTGTGGTGAGACAAGTCAACAAAGATTACCAAAGTCCAAAGATGGAGGCATACATTGAGGAAGTGAGAAGATTGGAGGAGTGCTTTGACGGATTGCAAACAACGCACATACCCTATACGGAAAATAGCATAGCTGATCATCTATCAAAGTGTGCCGCACAAAAACTTCCTGTGGAACCAGGACCTTTTGTTCTCCATCTTACTCAGCCCTCCGTATCCCCAGCAACAATGGCCCGAAAGAGGAGGAAGTTCGACTCCGGTAGCCTCTCTCGGTAGAGCCTCCTAGGGCTCCTGACAGGGACCCTGCCGGAAACAACTCCCCATCGATTGTCGGGCTGTGCCCCCTGTTGGGCCACTAGTCCCCGCGGTCGAGGAACACGCTCCTGCAGATGAGGAGGTGCCGCTAGTCCTTGTTACCGAGCCCAGACTCCAACTTGGGCGAGGCACATAGTCCATTTCCTCCAAACCGGAGAACTTCTCGATGAGCAAGAGGAAGCTGAAAGAGTAGTCCGGAGGGCCAGTATGTATCAGTTTGTCGATGACACTTTATACAGATGGAGGCCCAACGGTGTGAAATTGATGTGCATTTTTCGAGAAGAAGGAAAGGAACTGCTGGTAGAAATACACAAAGGCATGTGCGGCTCCAACATTTGATCAAGGGCATTAGTTGGGAAAACATTTCAGCAAGGATTATATTGGCCCACAGCCCTCCAAGATGTGGTCGAGCTAGTCACCAAGTGTGAAGCCTGCCAGTTCCATTCCAAGAACATCCATCTGCCTACACAAGTGACGGTGTCCTAGACTAGGGGGTACTTACCACGTCGTCTCCTGACCAGCTGGATCAGGCCGAGGATGCCATGGCAGTTTACTCATGGTCCACTTTGGGCAGCCCATGCCACATACAAGGAATATTCCACAAGACTTGATGATCAAGACAAGGACTCCTCTCCACCGACGTATTCGACTAGGACTCTTGTTATCCTAGGCCTCCAATACATTATATAAGACGAGGCTAGGCTAGTCGATAGATTAGTATGACATTATTCATCATACCCTCAGGTTTTAGACCACAACATATGATCTCGAGGTAGATCAACTCTGGACTTGATACCCCATCAATGTAAACAAGAGCAGGACGTTGGGTTTTACCTCCAGCAAGAGGGCCCGAACCTGGGTAAAACATTGTCTCCTTCGTTCCTATTACCATTGATCCGAGAATCCACAGCTCGGGACCCCCTACCCTAAGATCTGCCTGTTTGGACAACAACAATGGTGCTTTCATTGAGAGTTCCGATGTGTGATCGGCAAAAGATCAATGGCTCGCCTGCAGATCAACTGTGACCTCGGCGTCTTCGTCGCCGGCTCTACTGGTCATCTTGGCTTGACTGGGGATTGTGCCCTACCTCCAATTGTCATGTTTGGACGAGGTCTTCATCAACATCAACTCCGATATCTATCATGATCATGGAGGAATCACACATGGAGCACGGGGGCTCAATGTCAACATTGCCCTCGGGAGACCGTGCTGTTTTTTCAAACAGTGAACTTGTATCCACTACCACCACCTCCTCGAGCATCCTTTGACGATTCCATCGGTGGATGAGGGAGTCCTGGATTAGGGGGTGTTCGGATAGCCGGACTATACCTTCAGCCGGACTCCAGAACTATGCAAATACAAGATTGAAGACTTTGTCCCGTGTCCGGATGGGACTTTCCTTGGCGTGGAAGGCAAGCTTGGCGATGCGGATATTCAAGATCTCCTACCATTGTAACCGACTCTGTGTAACCCTAACCCTATCCGGTGTCTATATAAACCGGAGGGTTCTAGTCCGTAGGACAACTTCATCATACAACAATCATACCATAGGCTAGCTTCTAGGGTTTAGCCTCCTTGATCTCGTGGTAGATCTACTCTTGCACTACATATATCATCAATATTAATCAAGTAGGAGTAGGGTTTTACCTCCATCAAGAGGGCCCGAACCTGGGTAAAAACATCGTGTCCCTTGTCTCCTGTTACCATCTGCCTAGACACACAGTTCGGGACCCCCTACCCGAGATCCGCCGGTGTTGACACCGACATTGGTGCTTTCATTGAGAGTTCCTCTGTGTCATCGCAATCAGGAAGGATGCCTCTTCCCGTCTTTAAAGACGGCACCGTTGCTAAGGGAGCTTTGGCTGCCGGCCAAACTCTCCAGCTCGGCGGTTTTCTTATGACCGCCTGTTCGGCTATTGCGCCGACGATGACCTCTCGGGTCGTCAAAAGCAATCTTCACGTCAGCTCGGAACTCGCCGAGCAGTTAGATCCAATGGAGCTCTCTTCCGTAAACGAGCTCTTGGATCGCATCGCCGCCCTGGGGGTCACTACGGATTACGACCAGGTTGGGATTAAACCCGATCTAAGAGAAATTAACTCTCCCCAGGCCACCCACCACGTCGCCGTGGTAGAGGTGCAGTGCGGCGACCCTTCATCTATTCTAAGGACTAGTTAAGTCCGAATTCCTGACCCCTCCAAGCCGGATACCCGCGGAGGGGAGGATGTAACTCGAGACCTAAGCTTAAAATCAGGCAACGGGCTAGACTCATTGGACAACATCCAAGAATCCGGACCTCAGAGTTCGGAAGCTCTTCGGCCTCTGAATCTTAGATTGGGCGAGGTTTCAGAATCAACGCCACCCGCCCACCCGAACATAAGCGATCTTTCCCAAATCAGGCAAAAGCCCGAGGAAACAGTACATCATTACTGGGCCAGATTCCTCCTGGTTATGAATAGGATAAAGGATTGCCGTGAGGGAGACGCAATATCAATCTTATGCAGTAATTGCAATGACGAGGGAATCCTTAACGCCATAAGTCGTCGTGATATTACACGCTTCGCTGACTTGGCGTCCATAGTACAAAAGTACTATGCGATGGAAAGTGCCTGGAAAACCGAAATAAAATTTTGGGATAATCCGGCCTTGAATAGCAATCCCATCCGAACTAAGAGGGTGCATCATCATAAGACACCCGGGTTAAACACCAAAAAACCAAAACCCTCTACAGAGCATGGAACCGTACTGGAAAGATGGCTTGATGGACCCTGTAAAATTCACAGTACAGAGGACGCCACACCAACTCACAGCCTTAGAGCATGTTGGATACTCCGGCAGGTGGCCAAAATTGGGGAGGACCTCTTAATTTCGGAGGCCACAGAAAACCACCCCGGAGACACCAGTACCGTTCTCACAGTCTTCGAGACCTTCGCATCAAATAATACGTGAAAAAGAACACTCCACAGCCTTGCCGAAGTCTATCAAGTAGCAACAATAAACCCATGGAGCGGCATGGCTATTACCTTCAACGCAAGTGATGAACCTAAATTCTGAACAGCCCAAGCACCAGCCGCATTGGTCCTCAGTCCGATAGTGGACGGCTTTCGCCTCACCAAGGTACTCATGGATGGAGGCAGCAGATTGAACCTCATTTATGAGGAAACTCTTCAAAAAATGGGACGAGACTGGAGCCGCGTTGAGCGAAGCAGCACAACCTTTAGAGGAATAATCCCCAGTCGGGAAGCGCGCTGCACAGGAAAAATCACACTAGATGTGGTGTTCGGCACGCCGGATAATTACAGATCCGAAGAGGTCACATTTCAGGTGGCCCCGTTCAGCAGCGGATATCACGCCTTACTAGGGCGGGAAGCATTTACAATTTTCCAAGCAATACCCCATTACGGGTACATGAAGCTCAAGATGCCCAGGACGAATGGTATTATCGCTCTCGCTAGTGATCCGGACATAGCACTCCGTGCCGAAAACAAGACAGCCGCATTAGCCCTGGAGGCACTATCCGAAGCCTTAGCAGCTGAGGAACTGACTGCGCTGCGCTCCACAGTTAACAGGGATGATATGATACTCGACAAGAGATCCAAGTCCACATCCTTTAAGCCAGCAGACGAAATAGTCAAGTTCGAGGTCCATCCAACGGACCCCAATAAAACAGCATCCATCGGGGCATGATTAAACCCTGATATGGACGCCGCACTGCGAGAATTTCTACGTGAAAATTGGGACATCTTCGCCTGGCACCCTTCAGACATGCCAGGAATCCCACGCATGCTGGCCGAACACAGCTTAAATATCCTAAAAGGATTCAAACCTGTCAAACAAGCCCTTCGGCGTTTTTTCGAACCCAAGAGACAGGCTATGGGAGAGGAGCTAGCCAAGCTATTGGAGGCCGGATTCATTAGAGACATAAAACACCCGGACTGGCTAGCAAACTTGGTGATGGTACCAAAGAAGGACAAATCCTGGCGCCTGTGTGTCGATTTTAAAGACCTTAACAAGGCTTGCCCAAAGGATCCCTTCCCCCTCCCCCGTATCGATCAAATTATCGATGCCACCGCAGGACACGATTCATTATGTTTCCTCGACGCATACTCCGGTTACCATCAAATTAAGATGGCAGAATCAGACCAAGCCGCAACAGCATTCATCACACCATACGGCCCATTCTGCTTCAACACAATGCCCTTCGGGCTGAAAAACGCCGGCGCAACATATCAGCGCATGATTCAGACATGCCTGGCAAACCAGATCGGCAAGACAGTGGAGGCGTACATGGATGATGTGGTCGTCAAAACAAGACATGTCGAATCTCTAGTAGACGACTTGAGGCTAACATTCGACAACCTCTGAAAATACGACATCAAGCTCAACCCGGAAAAATGCATCTTCGGCGTTCCAGCCGGAAAGCTTTTGGTCTTCATTATATCCGGTAGAGGAATTGAAGCAAATCCGGCCAAGATTCGAGCTTTGTCGCAACTGGATATCCCAAAGGACCTCAAACAAATAAAAAAATTAACCGGATGCGTGGCGGCTCTAAGCCGCTTTATCTCTCGCTTGGGAGAAAATGCACTGCCCCTTTATCGCCTCCTTCGGCGCACCGAACACTTCGAGTGGACAGATGCTGCCACGGCCGGACTTGATGAAATAAAAGCCATATTGGAAACAAACCCAATCCTGGCCGCGCCAAACACCGGCGAACCAATGCTATTGTACATTGCAACAACCCATCAAGTTGTCAGCGCAGTACTCGTCGTCGAGCGGGAAACGGACGGACACAAACTCCCCCTTCAAAGGCCGGTCTACTACGTGTCCACTGTCCTCACTCCATGCAAATCACGGTACCTGCATTATCAAAAGATTGCATACGCGGTATTCATGGCATCCCGGAAGCTACGACATTACTTTCAAGAGTGTTCCATAACAGTAGCCTCGGAAGTACCACTCAATGATATTATCAACAACTGCGACGCAACGGGCCGGATCGCAAAATGGGCCATCGAGCTCCTCCCGTTCGATATAATCTATAAGCCACGGGGATCTATTAAATCGCAAGTTTTGGCCGACTTCGTTGCAGAATGGACGGAGGACGAGCTCCCTAAAGAGTACGGCACATACTCAAACTGGATCATGCATTTCGACGGCTCCAAAATGTTGGCCGGACTAGGGGCTGGCGTCGTCTTGATGTCCCCCACAGGAGACACAGTTCAATATGTGCTCCAGATCATGTACACAGACTCCAACAATGCAGCCGAATATGAGGCCCTCCTACATGGTCTCTGGATGGCAATATCCATGGGCATTCAACGCCTAGAGGTACACGGGGACTCAAACCTCGCGATATCCCAAATAAACGGAGACTTCGACGCCAAGGATCAAAAAATGGCAGCTTACCGCAACGCCATCCTAAAAATGTCAGCTCGGTTCGAAGGGTTGGAGTTTCATCATATAGCCCGAGAAAACAATCAGGCAGCGGACATCCTGGCACGCATTGGAGCAAAACGCGATGCAGTCCCCCCCAACATCTTTTTAGAAAGACTGTTCAAGCCATCCATAGCATGGGAGGGGGAACCCGCAGATAACAGCCCAGACCTAACCGCACCACTCGACGCCGAACAATCTGACATAATTGGAGGCCCTGCCATCGAAATTACACCTTCAGCCCACGTAATAATGGCGGTCATCGCCCCGTGGACAGAACCGTTCCTAGCCTACCTTACTAGGCAGGAACTCCCAGAGGACCAAAACGAGGCACACTGCATAGTGCGGCGATCTAAAGCCTATAAAGTCCATGAGGGAGAGCTTTATAAGACAAGCACTACCGGAGTCCTTCAAAGGTGCATCTCCGAAGAGGAAGGGCGGAACTTGCTGGCTGAAATTCATGCCGGACTTGGTGGCCACCATGCTGCAGCTCGGTCCCTTGTAAGCAAGGCTTTCCGTACGGGCTTTTACTGGCCGATGGCCCGAGCAGACGCTCAGGACTTGGTCCAACGATGCGTCGGCTGCCAGCTTTTTGCAAACCAAAGCCATATGCCACCCACAGCCCTCCGAACTATCCCCATCACTTGGCCCTTCGCGGTCTGGGGGCTTGACATGGTTGGACCCCTTAAAGGCGGAACCCACAAGAAAAAATACTTACTGGTCATGGTGGATAAGTTCACCAAATGGATAGAAGCTAAGCCTGTTAAGACGGCTAAATCCGGACCTGTGATAGACTTCATATCCGGGGTTGTACACCGTTACGGCATCCCCCACAGCATCATCACTGATAACGGCACAAACTTCACCTCCGACGAGGTAAAACTTTCGTGCAAAAACATGGGCATCAAGCTTGACTACGCTTCCGTCTATCACCCACAAACTAACGGCCAGGTCGAACGTGCAAATGGTCTTATCATGAGCGGCATTAAACCCAGACTAGTGCGGTCCCTCAAGGAATCCAACACGCACTGGGTAGAGGAGCTCGACTCCGTACTCTGGGGACTGCGGACCACGCCGAATCTCACCACCGGATACACACCATTCTTTATTGTGTACGGCGCAGAGGCAGTTCTGCCCTGCGACATAATTCATGACTCACCTCGAGTGCGCATGTACAAAGAAAGAGAAGCCGAGCTCGATCGGCAGGACAACTTGGACGCCTTGGAGGAGGAGCGTGACATGGCAAAAGCCCATTCTGCATTTTATCAACAGCAGGCTCGAAGATATCAAAGCAGAGAAGTACGGGCCAAAAATTACAATGTTGGCGAACTAGTTCTACGCCTGCCGGATAAGAAAAAGGACAAACTCAAGCCCAAGTGGAAGGTCCATTCATAATCGACCAAGTCCTGATTGGTGGAGCGTACCGCCTACGAGATGCGTCGGATAACCGACTCGAGCCGAACCCATGGAACACCGCCCGTCTCCGAAGATTCCATGCCTAGCGCCGGACTCTGTGTTTGTCTCCTTCCTCTGTCCATTTTTTACATTTTCCGTCTTACATTTCTCTCCTTCCCCTCTTTTCTCTTATAGCCCTTAAAGGCTCATTAAGTGACGCGCTACCCGCGCTCATTAAACCTGGGGGCTTCTTTAACAGAAGCTTATTTATATGGGCTTCACGCCCAACACATGCGTCAAACTTCCGCATGTACCTTTTCTTCACCATTATATGCATCGATATGACTTAAGTTTTGGCCAAGCTGGGTTGCCTGGCTCTTGTGCTTACCCCTACGTTCCCGATTGTTCAGCTAGGCGGTAAAGGGAGCACCTCTGCGATTGTTACTGCCGGATCAGCCGGATATGTGTACCTTAGAGTGGGTGAAGCCGAAAGCTAGCGTTCTTAAGGGAATATTCGGTCGGTGAACTAAAATACAGCCTTTTTTACTTATTTATATACATGCCCCCAGATGATTTTCCTGCATTTGCAGTCCGGACATGCACTTTAGGGCATGCCTCCTAGAGAAAGGAACCCCTAACGGAACTATTCTCTCTGGAAGATGTTTCTTACTAACCATGTAATATAACATAACTAGTTGGGCACTTGTCTGATAAAGCACTAATGACCCCTACGCCTGGTCTCCATGCATACCCCGGTTCGTACATAACCGGTAGGGTATTCGGACACACTCCGGACCGTCAAGTCCCGAGGTAGAAGCGAAAAGGTCGGCAATGGCAAACAATCTACAATCCGGCTAGAAGGCATTACACATGTCAATTAACAATTACATAGTCACTCTGACTGATTGTATTCCTCTTCTATACCATCTAACAGGCTGTCTAATTTACAGTCCTGTTGGGAATACTTTGCGGCCAATTCTACTTGGCCTTATACTAAGCTTACAGGGATCTCCTTCCCATCAGGCCCCACAGGTCCGACTTCGGCCATGTGGTTTGGGTCAGACCTCGTAAACCGGGTATTCACCATGGCCCAGGCCTCCCTAGCACCTTGCCGGCAGGCCGATATCTTCCACAATCGGAAGCGCCGCCGAGCTCCCTTAAGCTTCTCCGCAAGCTCTCCAAGGCCCTCGAGCATGGAGTGGGACGGCCATAAGGCTTGGGCAACGCCTCGCATTGCCTGCCGAACTCGCTCGTGTAGTTGCAATAGCTCGGGAAGAAGGTCAACCGCAGAACTGGGCATCTCCTCTGCAGGACGACCTGTTAGCATACCTACAGACATTACTCTGTTAGTCGACTTCCTCGCCAAACTCTTTTTTCAAAAGATTCGCTTAAGCACTTACTAAATATGCCGCGTCGAAGCCGCTGATTCTCCTTAGTGGAGTCCGACAGCTGGCCATGAACATCTCTAAGTTCAACGTCCAGCTTGGTGTTGGCATCCTGAAGATCATTCTTCTCTCGCCTCACCTTTGTCAGCGTACTCTCACCGGCCTTTAGCCGGCGTAAGAGTTTTTGTCTCTCCGGATCGAGTCCGGCGCCATCTACAATATGATTTGTCAGATTTGCACCCACGCCGCAAAATACTAATCTTTTAAAGTGTATCTTACCAGAGAGGGTCTCTTTGGGCTCCCCTGCCGCGGCTAGTGCGGCCTCCAGTTGGGCTTTGCACTCTTCTAGCTCCTGGGACAGTACGGTATTCTTCTCTGTAAGAACCTGCATAACAAATGATCCTTAAATCAGTTACTCTAACTGTTTCAAGTCTCGGGGGCTACTGGTATATATATATATTTGACCAAAATTTTCTTACCCGTATGTCTTTTACATACTGCTCTGTGGCTCTGGCTAAACCATTTTGAGCGGCACGGAGGTACGCATCTCCCGAATTGAAGGCATCTAACGCCTCTTGGGAGATACAAGCGTCGCGAAGAACTGTCCGGCGACGCCTGTGGTTCATGGCACTCTCCACCTCAGAATTCGTGGCAGAAAGCCTGTCCGCATCCTGTGTCGGAGGAGCGTCCCGTGCGTGCCTTGTGCTCGCCTCCGCTTCCGGGCCAGACGTTGGAGCCTGGCTGGTGGAGGTGCGATTGGCACCCTCTTCAGATATAGTCCGGCGAGGTTTCTTCGTCCTGAAGATAGCACGAACGTTAATATGCCCTAAAGAAATAACACCAGGGAAATAGAGGGTGCGCTATACCTTTGCACCGGCATCTCAGTCCGGAACACATTCCTTTTTACCCCACGGGGCCCTGCGGCCCCTCGTTGGCTAGCCGCTGCAGGTTCGGCCTCCTGCCTCGGAAATCTCCCCTGCAAAACGCGGTTGTCGTCAGAAAAACTGAAATACGTGAGAATGGAATCCTTCTCAAGGGGATGAGGCTCTGGTCTCTGTCACCTGGGAGGCCGGGATTAACCCTGGGTAATCAGCCGTAATGGCCACCAAGGTATTTTCCTTGCTTAGCTGATGGAACACCCCGTCAATAAGCTCCACCGATATGTCCGGATCCTCTTCGGAGTCCGGATCAAGGGACCGTTCTGGATCCTCGGGCTGTGGAGGACGGCTGTTTATATCCTTTACCTCCTGACGCAGTTCCTGTGTTGAAGTCGTTAGACTATATACTTAATCATGGGAATATAAAACGAATGGGCAAGCACAATTGTCCACATACCCAACTTGGAGGGTTGTACATAGTAAATCCGCCCTGCGGGTTGACGCGGCGGAATTCCTCCTCTTCTCCCTTGTACAAAGAGGACAAGATCTTTACTAGAGCAGCAGCTGAGGCTGGCCCCTTACGACCGTAACGGGTGGCGTCATCCTCCCCGTTAAAATCCCACATGGGGTGGCCTCTATATTGAAGCGGCTGCACCACCCGCATGATGCATGCGGCCATGACTCCAATCATGGTTAGTCCGGAATGAGCCAATAGTCTTATCTGGCCCATCAGGTAAAGGACGTCTCTGTCGCTTTCTCTCTGAGAGCTCCACGGACGCCAGCTCACGTGTTTCTTTAATGGAGCATTGCTGAACTCAGGGAGACCGACCCGGATAGGGTTCGGTAGCGGGACATCATCTATATAAAACCATTCCGAAGGCCAGTCCTCGGACGCCTTCTTTGGGGTCCCGGATAGGTATCCGGTCCTGGCGATGCGCCACACTTCGGCTCCGCCCACTTGATATATAGACCCCTCTTGAGAACGGGGCACCAGGCAGAATATCCTCTTCCATAGCGCGAAATGAGCCTCAACACCCAAAAATAGCTCGCAAAGGGCGACGAAGCCCGCGATATCCAATATAGAGGCGGGCGTGAGATTGTGCAGCTGGAGGCCGTAGAACTCCAGAAGCCCACGGAGAAACAGATGAACTGGAAATCCCAGTCCCCTTACTAGATAAGGGACGAAGCACACCCGCTCTCCCTTAGAGGGATTGGGGGTGCTCTCCGCTTGTTTTCCGCCATTATAGGTGGCGAGTCCGGCTCGGACCGGGACCATATAAGCCTGAGAGAGAAATCCCTTGGCCTGAAGCGACACTAACTCGTTGTGCGGGACGGAGCAACTCTCCCAGTCTCCGGGTTTAGGACTGGAAGGGTGAGGGGAGGAGCTGCGACGGCTGGCCATGTTGGAATGGACCTTTGCTGGAGGCGCTCTGATGATTACTCGCGGAGAGGAGAAGGTGTGGTTTGGATCTGAATCCCCATCCCGTTAAATAGGCGGCTCGTTTATGCGGCTAGGGGTGTGGATGTAAAAACACCCCGACCTTTCGCATTCGTTTGACACGTGGAAGACGGCCATTATTGGGCGTGGAAGCCAAGGAGCGCTACATTACAAAAATCGGGCATTATTCCTACAGGAACACAGAATTGGAGAAGAACCCGCCTTGCAATGCCGAAGACAATCTGCGCGCCGGATTCGTCGTCATTGAAGCCTGGTTCGGGGGCTACTGAGGGAGTCCTGGATTAGGGGGTGTTCGGATAGCCGGACTATACCTTCAGCCGGACTCCAGGACTATGAAGATACAAGATTGAAAACTTCGTCCCGTGTCCGGATGGGACTTTCCTTGGCATGGAAGGCAAGCTTGGCGATGCGGATATTCAAGATCTCCTACCATTGTAACCGACTCTGTGTAACCCTAACCCTATCCGTAGGACAACTTCATCATACAACAATCATACCATAGGCTAGCTTCTAGGGTTTAGCCTCCTTGATCTCGTGGTAGATCTACTCTTGTACTACATATATCATCAATATTAATCAAGCAGGAGTAGGGTTTTACCTCCATCGAGAGGGCCCGAACCTGGGTAATAACATCATGTCCCTTGTCTCCTGTTACCATCCGCCCAGATGCACAGTTCGGGACCCCCTACCCGAGATCCGCCTGTTTTGGCACCGACGGTGGAATTGTGCGGAATTGAGTCTACAATAACACTGTAAAACTCGTCGCGTTACAATGGAGCAATCTTCACCGATCTCCGATATACTAGAGTCCTGTCAAATCTGGACGAGATTATGGACGAGTTTGGAGCGTGGTTTCCAACATCTAGCTCGTCCGTCCTTTGGAAGATCCATTTGTTGATCAGCTTCGGAATTCCTATATCTACCACCCCTCAAAATTTTAGCTTGATCCGACCGTTCAAACTCTGGGAAGCCTCCGTTGAGTGCATCTATTTTCAGATCTGTTTTCAGCGCGAGAACGAATTCGACCTGAGTTCATCTTTTTTATGAACATGATTTTGGATATCCTCTTTGAAGGAAATTTTGTATGGGGTATTGTGTTTTTTTCTCAAACACATCCCACTAATTTTAAAGTCTTTTTCAATATAATCTTCACCATCGCGTTGGTGTCAAATCAGCCCGACAATGTTGCTGCATGGCTGTCGACTAGCGCCACATGAATCATCGCTTCATCGACTGAGCCCAACCTTATCGGATCATCATCTCGGCAAGCCGAACAAGAGTTCGGGATCGTGAAGGCTAAATCATCACCAACATCATCGCCAGACATCGCTGCATGGTCACTTCTGCAAGCGGGCATCGACCACGTCAGAAGATCCGCCATGCGTCGGCATCGCCGCACTGTTGCTTCTGCAAGCCTAAATGCGACCTATGTGTCTGAAGATTGGGAGTCAATTCCGGCCGGACTCACCTCTCTTGTCCCAAATCCAGCTTCAAGTCTGGACATGACTTCAGCGTCCGAACACCATGAGTCAACCCTGGACGGGCTCGCCCCTTGCACCATCGTACTGGAGGACGACTCCGAAGAAATCCCAGATACTAATCCGGCCAACCAAGCCAATGTCCACCACGCCGACCTGCTTTGAAACCTCGGCTAGCATGGTGTTGCAAAAGTCACACTACCAACATGTCCCATCACCTCGACGAGACCGGGGGCTTCGCCATCTCTTCATCAACCTACTCCGGTGACTTTGACGTCACCAGTCGACCAGCTTCGTCACATTAGCTGGACCGGGGGCTTCGCCTCGCCATATCGACTTGCGGCATCCCCACCTCATCAAGACGAGCTCCTCGCTCGGCCACCTCGGGCTTGGGGGCTTGGACCTTGGCTAGGCTGCGGACTACGTCTTCGTCTCGGCACGAGCTCGGAACTCGTGAAGAATACCGACTACATTAACCAGCTAAGTCGCCTCCATGCTCAGTTTTTTATTTCAATTTATTAATTCTTGTTCGGTTCAACCAAACATTATATTCGTGTTAAAAAATAAAGTTGTTCATTCAAACATTGATTGTTGAACACTTCTTTTTTCGTCACCTCGGTCATGACGGTTTTCGTCACCTCGGCTGCACCAGGGGCTTCGGCTCGTCACATCGACTGTGCGGCATCACCACTTCATCAAGACGAGCTCTTCACTCGGACAACTCGAGATTGGCTTGGAGGCTGGGACCTCGACGTGTTGCAAGCTCGACCCGCGTCATCAACGCCGAACACATTAATTAGCTAAGTCACTTTCATGCTCAAAGTTTTTATTTTAATTTGTGTTTGGTTCGTCCATGCTCACGTGAGTTGTTTGTTAAAAGAAACTCCCTTTACCCATGTTAACTAGGGGCTCTTAAAATTTATATGAGTCGTTTTATAACAAATGTGTTTTCTTCTTGTTCGTTCCAAAGTCTTTTTCTATCACTCCTTCCTCGACTCTAGTATGCGGTCAATAGCCGGATAGCCTGGTTTCTCTCTAAAACCACTCGAGTTTAGTTCGCTAAACTGGCCTGAGAAGCACACCGCCTTAGGGAAAGGAGGTTGAAGCCGAAGGCTGACCCACTCGAAGTCTTGAGATCGGATGTGTCATGTTAAAGCACGACAGAAGCACAAACTAATTTTAAGACCAATTTTCGGATTGGCGCCAAAAAAAGGCTTGATTTAGTTCAGACGTAAAGTTTCCGCATAAGTTCTTTTGGTTTTTTAAGCTTATGGCACTTTTTATCTATTTGTGTGTTTTTTCTTTTATGAGGCGGGACATCCTCTTGACCGAGGTACCCTGCGTAATAATCCATCTTGGGAAATCTTTTTCGACCCATAGTTCGGCATTTTTCCTGCCGACCTGCACCTCGGTGTTGGGTCCAAGCATAAACCCTGTAGTACACTGCCGCACACTTTTTAAGCATCGACAATATCAACGGGGGGCTCTGACTTGAGGCGAACCCACCAAAATCCAAGGTACTCCGAGGATTCCTCGGCAAAATGTTCTCGGATATTGCTTTATATGCATCAGTTTCGAATGTGTCTTCGGTTAATAGTTGGGTTGCCCGGCTCCTGTGGTTGCCTCCTATGTTCCGCTTTGTTCGGCTAGGTGTGCAAAGGGAGAATCACTTCGATTGTGCTTCCAGCTCAAAAGGTTAATCACCTCAGTGGAGAAAGATGAAAACTGACTGTCACAATTGGCGTAAACTGGTTAGCGATCCGATGATGGTGTCAAACTATAGATTGATACTGATTACCCCGTGTTAAACGATGGGCCTTTCATAACATTGGCCGAAGTGTTACTGGCTAGACTTTGGTCGGCGCCGAACACTAACCGGGGGCTCGTAGCTAGCTTCCTCAGTTTAAAGCTCCTATGACTAAGTGAAAGTTATAAAGCCCGCATATCTGATTGCCTCATTTCCGCTAACACAACTGCCTTCGGGCACCGAGACGTTGGCTAAGGGTTGTTTTGTTATTGTGGAAACACCCTGTGTAGCATCTACAAGGGAGTGGAAGCCGCCGGCGGGCCACTTTCAACTGATAAACGGTCGCAAAGAAGTCAAAATAAACATATCATTGGCGTTTGTATATGAAGGCTGCCTTCCGTAATCATCATTATAAAGCCATAAATATGCATCAATTTGACTTAAGAGTCTGGCCAAGCTGGGTTGCCTAGCTCCTGTTCTTACCCCTACGTCCCTGATTGTTCGGCTAGGCGGTAAAGGGAGCACCTCTGTGAATGTTACTATAGGGTCATCCGAGTTAGTACCTCAGACCGGGTGAAGCCGAAAGCTAGCGATCTTAAAGGATATAATTGGTCAGCAATGACGGAAGTGAAAATTCAGGTTTGCTAAAGACCACAAAGTTTGGGAACTTTCCGCAAACTAAAGCCTCAATATTTTTCTCCCGCATTGATCGGAGGTGAGGTCTCATGATCATGGTCGGCATGACAACCCAAAGAAAGGAACCAATAGGGGAACTATTTTCTTTGGAAGATGTTTCTTACATTAAATAGTAATATAACATTCTCTCTGCATACCTTTGTTTATAAAACCGTAGGGCCGGATTGCCTTGTTTGTCATAAATCTTTGCCCTCATAAAGGCTTTATAAAGTGGGACAAACACTCCCCGGCTATTGGCCGAGGAGGTTGAGGCCGATGGTCGGTCAACAAAGTTTTGTACAGTGTGGATTCGAGCATTAATGATGTAGAGTACTTGGATACATAGAATCATTACACATAATTTGTGATTTTACTCCGAATATCGATCCCTAATTCGTCCACTCATGCCCACATTAAGGCTTGGGGGCTACTGGGCTTCGGGCTTATCATTTACTAATATTAAAGGGACACATCGATCCCCTGATCTGGTGTTGCCACCCGAGCAGTGTCTCGGGGACTAGTGCATTGCCTATTCAATACAGAAAATTCAAAGTGCTCAGTGTTCGGCTTGACCGAACTATGGGCAAACGCATCTTCGGATAACAATAGGAACTATCTAGGACCTATCCGGCGTCAAGCTAATATATTACAGCGACTTCTCGAGACCCTCTCTCAAGGGCCCGTCCGCCAATCACTGTCTCCTCTAATATGCATCTCGGGTTTTAGGCCGACACACACACCTTGAGGGCTACTGGCTATATATCTCGTCAGTAATTAAATGGCATCAATCATAAGTAAAATCTGCAAACAATCAGCCGAATCCCGAGGTGGTGCATCACCTCAGAAGCAATCTGGCATAAAGCTCGAATGCAAGTGGCTGGCTCTATAGAGGGCATTTCTGGCATTAAGTTCGGCTTAACTTCTTTGACTTTTTTGAGCCAAGGTGATCTATGACACCTCGGATATAGTCTAGCGTTGGAGCTTGGATACTCTCCGGCTTTGGAGCTCGGCTGCAAAAAGACACCTCAGATGCAGTCCGACATTAGAACCTGGATACAGTCCGGCATTGGAGCTCGGACGCAAGAGGATACCGCCGCACAGGAAACACTTCAAACTCGAGGTGTGGTGTAAAAATAACAAGGCATTGATAAAGGCCAATAACTTAAAGGGGCTCCTCGGATACCCGACGTGTAAACTCTTTGGATTCACATCGGTGATCCTCAAGATCGACGATGAGAAGATTTGTTGAACCAGTTTTCAAGACCGACGACCGAAGATGAAGAACAGTTCAGAAGAACCGAGGAGCGTCCCCAACTTGAAGACCGGTTGAGGGGGCTACCGATGGTGTCTCGGACTAGGGGGTACTCACCACATTGTCTCCTGACCAGGTGGATCGGGCCGAGGATCCCCATGGCGGTTTACTCATGGTCCACTTCGGGAAGCCCATGCCGCATACAAGGAATATTCCACAAGACTTGATGATCAAGACAAGGACTCTTGTTATCCTAGGCCTCGGGTACATTATATAAGCCGAGGCCAGGCTAGTCGATAGATTATTAAGACATTATTCATCATACCCCCAAGTTTTAGACCACAACATATGATCTCGAGGTCGATCAACTTTGTACTTGATACTCCATCAATATAAACAAGAACAGGACTTAGGGTTTTACCTCCATCAAGAGGGCCCGAACCTGGGTAGAACATTGTCTCCTTCATTCCTGTTACCATTGATCAGAGAATCCACAGTTGTCGGCGTCCTGGGAATGGGGGTACCCAGACTTGCCTGCC
The DNA here is from genome assembly GCF_003073215.2 of Triticum urartu. Lineage (NCBI taxonomy): Eukaryota > Viridiplantae > Streptophyta > Magnoliopsida > Poales > Poaceae > Triticum > Triticum urartu. The sequence goes on from NC_053023.1 coordinate 275,999,852, forward strand.
TGCGGCCCAGGGCGTGGCTCCACCAACGGCCTGGTACGACCCATCTTCATTAGCATCCACTCAAGACCCTCCCGAGGGGCCAAGCCTCGCGGGGCGGATGACACCAAGACCTCCCCAGGGGTGGCCTCGCTAGGCTGGCTCCCGAGGAGTGGAGATATCTATGCAAGGGGCACCTCGCGAGGTTCACGTGACTTGAGCCATGACGACCGAAGCCAGGCGGGCGCAGAGTGCCAGTTTCCTATTTGGTGCTAAAGAAGCAGGCGCATGCGAGGAGTCTCGAGGTGTCCGGCAAAGGTTTCCATACCGGTGCAACAAGACGAAGACCAGTAGGATGGCAGGACAGAGGTCACCACGGAGCCCACGGGGGCGTCACCACCAGAGCCTTTGGCAGGCGAAGACCACCTTTTGTCAGGATAACTTGTACTAGTTCTCTCCCTTCAAAACTGGCCATTGCGGGTGAGGGAGTCCAGGATTATGGGGTCCTCGGGCGTCCGGGCTATGTGATATGGGCCGGACTAATGGGCTGTGGAGATACAAGATAGAAGACTTTCCCCCGTGTCCAGATGGGACTCTCCTTGGCACGGAAGGCAAGCTTGGCATACGGATATGAAGATTCCTTTTCTGTAAACCAACTCTGTACAAACCCTAGTCCCCTCCGGTGTCTATATAAATTGGAGGGTTTAGTCCATAGAGGCAATCACAATCATAATCATACAGGCTAGACATCTAGGGTTTGGCCATTACAATCTCGTTGTAGATCAACTCTTGTAACCCCTATACTCATCAAAGTCAATCAAGCAGGAAGTAGGGTATTACCTCCATCGAGAGGGCCCGAACCTGGGTAAACATCGTGTACCATGTCTCCTGTTACCTTCGATCGTTAGACGCACAATTCGGGACCCCCTACCCGAGATCTTCTGGTTTTGACACCGGCATTGGTGCTTTCATTCAGAGTTCCACTGTGCCATCGTCAAAAGGCTCGATGGATCCATCAATAATCTAGAACAATGCTGCCGCGAAGGAGATTTTTCTCCCCGGATAGATCTTTGTATTCGGCGGCTTCGCACTGCGTGCCAACTCGGTTGGCCACCTAGAGCAGATCGACAGCTACGCCACTGGTCACCAGATCAGTTTTGGAAATCTAAACTATGTCGCTGACACCCGAGGAGACTTGATCTTCCAAGGGTTCGCGGCCCCAACCACCGCACCGGCCTTAGATCAGAGCGTGTCATCAGGTCCGGAGACGAGAGTCTAGAGCCCACCGGACTCTCTGTGGCCTTAGAGCTCAACACCCAAAAACCAGAGAGAATAGCGTCTCCGGCAATCATTGCAAAGCCGGACTCTTCTCTGCACACTAATTCCGAACCATGGAGGCCCACGTCATGCGAGCTCGGCCCAGAAACTTCCGACCCCGTTCGAGCCCCGCTCTTAAACGAGGCTCTGGACTTAATGTGATCCCTTTTCATCAGAGAAGAACCGCTTCTGAATCACGCCTAGCCCAGACTAGGGGCTGGAAATAGGGAATTTTACTTCCCACCCACTTCATAGCCACTATCGAGGACCTAACCGACATGCTTGATTACGCCTCGGAAGACATCGACGGTATAGATGATGATTCCAGAGAGGAGCATGCCCAAAACCCACCAGCCACTGGATGTTGGATGGCCACCTCCTCGTACGACATATACATGGTGGATACACCTAAAAACGGAGACGACGATGATGAGAAAAACCCAGTCGAGGACGAACCTCCTGAGATACCACTGAAACATCGACGTCAGCGGCGCCGCTCTAAATCGCGTCGTAGTAAGAATAGCAATACCGGCACCGAAGACAATGATACTCCGGAGAACGCCGAAGACCAAGAAGACCCCATCGAACCAACATCCGAACAGGATGATCGGGAGGACGGGCAAGTTGTCCCTGATGAACAAACAGGGAACAACGACTTGGAGGACAGCAACTATCGGCCACTCTCCGAGGAGGACGTAAGCCTTGGTGACGAAGATTTTATCGTGCCAGAGGAACCCCTAGAACAAGAGCACTTTAAGCGCCGACTAATAGCTATGGATAGAAGCCTAAAAAAGAAACAATAACAACTTCATGCTGACCAAGATCTACTCAGCGACAGATGGACTAATGTCCTGCCGGCCGAAGAGCACGGACTCGAACGCCCAACAAAGAGTTACCCAAAGCGTATGTTGCTACCCCAATTTGACGACGAGGTGCTGGAGCCCATACCGCCCGCACGTAATGCGGCTACCGGACCCAACCGACCACCACGTGGCTAGGACAGAACTGCAAGTCAAGCCGAACACCAGCCCACTCCACCTCGCCATAAAAGCAGAGAAACAACAGCTCAAGGATACACATATGACCTACGACAAGACCTGGAAAATAGAGTAGGCCAGAACATATCAATCTATGGATCGCGGGGGCACGCCCCGGTGCGAGAGGACGGTTACCAATCACGGCACAGCAAGTACAACCACGCCCCGGCCGAAAACCGCATACGGGCCTCATCCGAACTGCGTCGTGACACGGCCCGATATAGGGGCGCAGCACACCCCCTATGCTTCATCGATGAAGTAATGGAGCACCAATTCCCAGAAGGGTTCAAACCCATGAACATCGAATCATACGACAGCACAACAGATCCCGCAGTATGGACTGAAGACTTTCTTCTCCACATTCACATGGCTCGCAGTGATGATCTACACGCCATCAAATACCTTCCCCTCAAACTTAAGGGACCAGCACGACACTGGCTGAACATTCTACCAGATAATTATATTGGTAGCTGGGAGGACCTAGAGGATGCATTCAGAGACAACTCCCAGATGCCGATGACCTTAGCCACATAATCCAGCAACCCGGGGAATCGGCCCGACAGCTTTGGACAAGGTTCCTAATCAGAAAGAACCAGATTGTCGATTGTCCGGACGCAGAAGCCCTCACAGCCTTCAAATATAGTGTCCGAGACGAGTGGCTTGCCCGACACCTCAGCCAAGAAAAGCTGAAGTCCATGGCAGCCCTCACCGCACTTATGACCCGTTTTTGCATGGGAGAAGACAACTGGCTTGCTCACAGAAGCAATAGCACCAGCGACCCTGTTACCTGCGAAACTAGGGACGGCAATGGCAAGCCACGACGCGACAAACATAAGCGTCGAAACAATAATGAAGGAACGCAAGACATGGTGGTTAACGCCGGATTCAGTGGATCCAAACCTGGTCAACGGAAAAAGCCATTCAAGGCAAACAGAGATGGCCCATCTAGTCTAGACAGAATACTTGATCGGCCTTGCCAGATTCATGGTACCCCCGATAAACCCGCCAATCATACCGACAGAAATTGTTGGGTCTTCAAACAAGTCAGCAAGCTTAACGCCAAACACAAGGGAAAAGGGTCGCCAAGCGATGACGATGACCAAGAGCCCCTTCAACTGAACACAGGGGGACAGAAGCAATTTCCCCTGAGATAAAAACGGTGAATATGATATAAGTCACACATATCCCTAGGAGGGAGCGCAAACGCACACAACGGGACGTCTACGCCATAGAGCCGGTCGCCCCCAAATTTAACCCATGGTCGGCTTGTCCAATCACCTTCGATCAAAAGGACCACCCAACCAGTATCCGTCACCAATGTTTGGCAGCTCTGGTCCTCGATCCAATCATTGGCGGATTCCACTTTACGCGAGTCCTCATGGATGGTGGCAGCAGTCTCAATCTACTTTATCAAGACACTGTCCGCAAAATGGGCATTGATCCGTCAAGAATCAAGCCCACTAGAACTACCTTCGAAGGAGTAATACCTGGCAAAGAGGCCCGCTGTATGGCCTCAATCATGCTGGAAGTAGTCTTCGGCTCACCCGACAACTTCTGAAGCGAAGACTTGATCTTCAACATCGTCCCCTTCCACAGCGGCTATCAAGCACTCCTCGGACGAACTGCTTTTGCTCGCTTCAATGCGGTCCCGTATTACGCCTATTTGAAGCTCAAGATGCCCAGTCCACGTGGCATCATTACAATCAATGGAAACATGGAGCGCTCCCTCCGTACTGAAGAGAATACAATGACCATTGCGACCGAAGTACAAACTGGCCCTATCAAGCCGCACAGCTCCTTGACTATTAGGCCACCGGACTTCTCCACGTAGGACCGATCAGTTCTACATGCCAGTAGCCCGGCAACTACAAGGCTGGATTAGCATCCCAGCCTCCGTCGACTGGCACGTACATCAGCGGAATTCGTACCGCATGTGCACAATTATGCACTCAAAATACCTTGGGTGGAGGAAATATACTGACAGGCCTACAAAAAGGTTCGGCCTTATACGGCCTTCCCCTTTATTTAATCATCTTTTATTTTTTACCACCAGTGAATCAAAACCCACTCATTCTTCAGACCCATGAGGACCCTTTCCGAGCCCGGTTCCATATACATGGCCGAAGGCCATTCCTTTAAAGCAATCGTTCTTATTTGGGGCAAAAAGCGGCACAGACGTGCGGCAGGAAGACTACAACTTCGCTCAGGACCCCCGGCATATAAATGGCCTTTGTGATTATGGTACCTTTTGTAAGATTATGTTTTGACGTATCAATTAGATTTCAGTGAACCAAAATTATTAGTCAGTATCATTTTTTATTCCGCCTATTAAGTGGTCCCACATACACACCTCGGCACAAAATTGCCAGGGGCTCTATAAGGCAACATATGTGTTGCCAAACAAAATTCCGAACAACTTTACAACACAATTCAGCGTCCCGACTCGGCATTATATGCATCAGCTCCGAATCATGTCTTTGGTCAATAGTTGGGTTGCCCGACTCCTGTGCTTGCTACATTACGTTCCGTCTGATCGGCTAGGGTAGTAAAGGGAGAACTACTGCGGTTGTGTTTTTGGTTCGCCCGGTTAAGCACCTTAGTAGAGAAAGCCGAAAACTAACCATCATGATGCGGCGAGAGCTGGTCAGCCACTCGGTGATTCAGTACAATCCTTAGCAATTTTTCCGTATTACACGAAGGACCGTTTCCCGGTCACATATGTAAAGCATCCGCATCAGGGTAGCCGCGTACATACTTGGGGCTACCTAATAGACCCATTGTGAAACTCATATAGCTAAGTGAGAGCAATAAAACCGAACAGTCTAATTGCCTGGTACGCTGCACTAACACCTCCTTCAAGGACCAAGATGTCGGGTCAAGTGTTGTTATGTGCAATTCCGAACACCCCAGTAGCATCTACATGGGGTCTGAAGCCGACGACTGGGAACTCTCAGATATAATAAACGTCCGCACATGAGGATAAAAACTTTTCATCAAGGAATGAATATATCAGAAAACATTTAGTTTATAACATAAATCCCTGGACAGTTCGGACCCTTTCATTCGAACACTGTGTCCTTAGAGCATTGGCCCTCTATAAGGCGAGCACGTTTTAGCACGTCCTCAAAATAGCGCTCTGGTGTGCGGTGGGCCTTGCTTTCGGGAGGACCCTCAACTGCCACCTTTTCAGCATTCATTTTCACCCAGTCCATCTTGACCCGGGCGAAAACCATACGCGCTCCTTCCATACAGGACCACCTCTTGACGGCGTCAATCCGGGGCTACGCATCGACGAGACGCTGCACGAGGCCGAAGTAGCTATCCGGAATGACTTCAGCTGGCCACAACCGGACTATGACGTCCTTCATGGCCGTGCCAGACATCTTATGCAGCTCCGCCCATTGCGCCATCTGGTCATTTAACAGTAGGGTACGCTCCTTCCCCACAAACTGCGACCCGAAGAGCTTCTCCGACTCGTACCCCTCCTGGGCCTAGAAGAATTGGGCGGCGTCCAGAGCACTCGTCGGCAGATCCGCATATGCGTCTGGAGAACTCCACAGTCGATTAAGCGAGGCATATGTCCGGTCCCCAAATTTGTCCTGTAAAGAAAAAGCTTACCAGCCGCTATCTGACCGGCTTGACGGATTTCCTCGTGCTCTGCGCGGGATTCGGACCGTGCTTCCGAAGCATCTTGAATGGCCTTGGCGAGTTCGATCCCATTTGCCTCATTTTCTGTTTCCAATGACTCACACTTGGCGGCGATGTCCTTGAGTTTTTGAGCCACCTTGGGCACCTGTTCCTCAAAACGGCGCCGAGCGGCCTGTTTGGCCGTCAAGTCCGCAGCCACCTTATCGACGGCTTCCTTGCTTACCCTTGCTTGCTCCTTGGCTTGGGCAAGCTCTCTTCTAAGGGTTTACACTGCGGTGGCACCATCTGTACAAACACGCACATTGTAGCTCTTGAATTTCCACAAGAAACACGGACATAAAAAGGCATACAATAAGATGTATCTTCTACCTTACGCCTGGTCAAGCCACGTGTTAACAAGGACTAGGTCCTCCTTGGCTCGCTCCAGTTTCCGCTTGATTTCCGAAACTTCCGCAGATTAGGCAGTCGCCGCTAACAGCGAAGCCTGTTTTAATCCAAATAAAACAGTGTGTTACCACCTGATAATTGATTATTGATCCTCTGCTCGCTTTTCTTTCAAAAACCGAATATAGTCTCAGGGGCTACTATCTGTGTACATGCATGTAGTTCACAAAAATGATCAAAAACATTACATTGCGTACCTCAAAACCTGCTAGATTGCTGGAGAAGGCTTCATTCAGCCCGCTCTTGGCGGACTGAATCTTCTCAGACACCGTGCCCATCGGGGTGCGGTGCTCGTCTAGGACGAATGCACTTTGAAGTGCACCCGCAATTGTATTCGGCACCTCCGGATTAGTAGAGGTCACCGCTCCCTCTTCGCCCGCAGGAGGTCGTTCACCAGACCCCGGGGCCGTATGGGTCTCCGGAGTAGTCTGCGGCTGGGGGACGGATCGACCGAGGCCCTTGTCGCCGGTCTTCATGAAGACGTCCCCCCGGGCCCTCCAGTAGCCTAGGTATTACCCTCTGGCGCTGTTAAATCCCCCCGTTTCTCTTCAAGTCCTAGGGAGGGCCTATGAGGTGTCACCTCGGTGTTATCCGCCCTAGGCGGTGGGGAGGCTAATGGAGGCAACCCGCTTTCCATCATCTCTGATGGCAGATCCCCCAAGGACGAAGATAGTGGGGGAAGCTCGCGGGCTGGACTAAAAGACAGAACTTAGAGTTACCATCATAGTTCATTAATTGAATAAGTGCGAAAAATCACAGACCACTACGAGTTGGCTTGGGGCTTAGTCCGGTGCCGGTGCTTCGGGACAACCTTGGCATCTGACTCCGACTCATTGGGGAGGGTAATTTTGTCCCTCTTGGATGCTTCGGCTTCTAGGTCTTCGGAGGCCGCCCTCTTTTTGCCCTTGCAGGGAGGATCTTCTTCTTCCTCTTCCTCCTCCTCCTCCTCGTCGTCATCACCCTCGTGAGAGGACTGGGCATCAGCGTCTCCGGGCACTGCGTCCGAAGTGCCCCCTCTTTTTTCTTCTTCTTCTTGTCCTTCTTTGTCGGTGCCTGGTATTTTGCTGGGACCAGCCTCTTCATTAGAAGGGGATTGGCTGTGTCTTCGGGGAGGGGAGTCAGACACCGGATCTGCTCCGCCATCTTAATCCAGACCTGTTTGGGGATGGATTACTTAGCACCTTGGGTTAACAAAGCTTATTCGTGTTCGGAGTTTTTAGAATTTACCTCAGAGGACGAATGGTTGCAGTCGAGGACAGTGTCGACTGAGGACCTTGGCCATGATTTCTGCTTCTTAAAAAGCAGTTTCCAGATACCCTTGCCGTAGAACCATTGTAGGGTCCGCGGCCCTTCCGGGTTGAGCTCCCACATCTTGAGGGGCCGCCTCTGGCAGGGAAGTGCACGGCGGGTCAGCATCACTTGGATTACGGCGGCAAGGGTAACGCCTTCGCTATCATGCTCTTGACGTGTTTCTGCAGCAGCAGCACCTCAGGGACCGACCCCCAGTCCGAACCCTTGTCAGTCCAGGATGTAAGCCTCAGCGAGGGTCCGGATCTAAAGGCTGGCAGACAATCTGCATGCCGGACACGTCGTCATTGAAGACTGGTTCAGGGGCTACTGAGGGAGTCCAGGATTATGGGGTCCTCAGGCGTCCGGGCTATGTGATATGGGCCGGACTAATGGGTCATGGAGATACAAGACAGAAGACTTCCCCCGTGTCCGTATGGGACTCTCCTTGGCGCGGAAGGCAAGCTTGGCATACGGATATGATGATTCCTTTTCTGTAAACCGACTCTGTACAAACCCTAGTCCCCTCCGGTGTCCATATAAACCGAAGGGTTTAGTCCGTAGAGGAAATCACAATCATAATCATACATGCTAAACATCTTGGGTTTAGCCATTACGATCTCATGGTAGATCAACTCTTGTAACCCCTATACTCATCAAAGTCAATCAAGCAGGAAGTAGGGTATTACCACCATCGAGAGGGCCCAAACCTGGGTAAATATCGTGTCCCCTGTCTCCTATTACCTTCGATCCTTAGACGCACAGTTCGGGACCCCCTACCCAAGATCTGCCGGTTTTGACACCGATAGTGGGATCCCTTCCTGCCTTCCGCCATTTTTGATATAACTTAGAGCTAACTTCATTTTGGAGAAGAAGAAGAAGAAGAAGAAGAAGAAGAAGAAGAAGAAGAAAAAGACTAGTTTTCTTCTTCTTCTTCTTTTCGGGGTCGGGGTGTGGTTGTGGTGTCAGGGTGTCGGGGTCGATCGGGGTGTCAGGGTGTCGGGGTCGGGGTGTGCTGTCAAGGTGTCAGGGTGTGGTGTCAGGGTGTCGGGGGTGGGGGTCGGGGTGTCGATTATCGGGGTCTCAAGGTGTCGGGGTGTCGGTGGTCGGGGTCGGGTGTCGGTGGTCGGGTTGTCAGGTGTTGGGGTGTCGGTGGTCAGGGTCGGGGTGTGGTGTTAGGGTGTCGGGGTCGGGGTATTTTGCCGGGGTGTCGTGTCGGGGTCGGGGTGTCAGGGTGTCGGGGTCGGGGTCGGGGTCGGGGTGTGGTGTCAGTGGTCGGGGCGGGGGGGTGTCAATTTAGTTTTTAGTTTCTTCTCCTCCTCCTCTCTTCTTTCTTCTTCTTCTTCTTCTTTTTCTTCTTCTTCTTCTTCTTCTTCTTCTTCTTCTTCTTCTTCTTTTCTTCCTGTTCCTTCTTTTCTTCCTCTTCCTTGATTTTCTTCATCTTATTATGTCATATGTGGACTAAATACGCTAAATTATGTCATAAATGGACTAAATAGGCTAAATAACAAGAAAAATGCCATTTTTGAGCTTACCTACCTAATTATGCCATTTTTGACCTAACTAAGCATATTATGCCATTGTTGATATAACTTAGAGCTAACTTCATTTTGGAGAAGAAGAAGAAAACTAGAAGAAGAAGAAGAAGAAGAAGAGGAGGAGGAGGAAGAAGAAGAAGACGACGAAGAAGAAGAAGACTAGAAGAAGAAGAAGAAGACTAGAAGAAGAAGAAGAAGAACTTCTTCTTCGTGTTCTTCTTCTTCTTTTCTTCCTATTCCTTCTTTCCTTCCTCTTCCTTGATTTTCTTCATCTTACTATGTCATTTGTGGACTAAATAGGCTAAATTATGTCAGAAATGGACTAAACACGCTAAATAAGAAGAAAAATACCGTTATCACGGAGGTGTAGCAATGGTCGGGGCTGCGCCACTGCCAGGCGGAGGTGAAGGACCGGTCGGGGTTCCGGCATTGGTAGAAGGAGTGGTCGGTGCTTGTCGGGAGCCATGCTGGACCAAAGATAATTTCCAATAATGTCTCGTTAGCAAGTTCGCAAACTGAAATGTGAATAGTAGTAAGAAACGACCATTCAAATCAAACTCACAGTGGTCGCCGGAGCAATCTGGGGCATCGGCGGAGGGGCCTGACCCTTTTTCTCGCACATGGTCTGCACATTTGGTTCTCAAGAGTCAGTCAAATTAGATAGTAATGCGAACATTACATGCATGATTGGGCTAATATGCACGAGAAACGTACCACGATGAGGCCATATAGGGCCCGGTTAGTGCTGTCGTTCCGGTTCCTCTCCTCCTCCAATAGCTTAGCCATCCGCTCCTCCATCCCCCTCTCCCTCTCCACCACCTCCCTTTTTGCCTCCTCCAAAAGCGCATGCGTCTTCAATCTCTCTTTCTCAACAATAGCCTACAACACACCACTCCTTGTTAGCACTGTAATCATCGACGGATGCACACACAATCTAATGGAGGAAAGGTGAGAGAGTCCGTATAACTAACCGCCATGGAGAGCTCCGCGGGTCGTGCACGAGGCGTTATCTCAGGATCAAAGCTACTCAGGCGCTTCTTGATCTGCGGGAGAGTCTTTGGACAACGTATCAGTCCATCACCAATGGCATGTGTAACACCCACGATGCGGCTATATCTCCCACGTGTCGAGGCACGACTTAGAGGCATAACCGCATGGTGGTTTAGTCGCAAGTGAGGTAATCTTCACACAATCCCATGTACTGAATAAGAAAGGGACAAAGAGTTGCCTTACAATCGCCACGTCACACAAATAACAAGTTAAACAATCATCATACAGAGTACAATCAAGGTCCGACTACGGAACCAAAATAAAAGAAGACAAGCCCAATTGCTAGATCCCCGATCATCCTAACTAGGAACCACTCTTGGTCATTCGGAAAAGACACAAAACAACGATCAAGATCTTCATTAAGCTCCCACTTGAGCTCAGTTGCGTCACCTGCACTAGTACCAATGGCACCTGCAACTGCTTGGAAGTATCTGTGAGTCACGAGGACTCAGTAATCTCACACCTGCGAAATCAAGACTATTTAAGCTTATGGGTAGGAGAAGGTAGTGAAGTGGAGCTGCAACAAGCACTAAGCATATATGGTGGCTAACATACGCAAAAAGAGCGAGAAGAGAAGCAACACAACGATCAAGAAGCTATAAGTAATCAAGAAGTGATCCTGAAGCTACTTACGTTCAAGCATAACACAAGACTGTGTTCACTTCCCGAACTCCGCCGAAAAGAGACCATAATGGCTACACACGCGGTTGATGCATTTTAATTAAGTTAAGTGTCAAGCTCTCTACAACTGGACATTAACAAATTCCCATCTCCCACATAACCGCGGGCATGGCTCTTGAAAGTTTATACCCTGCAGGGGTGTCCCAACTTATCCCATCACAAGCTCTCACGGTCAACGAAGGATATTCCTTCTCCCGGGAAGACCCGATCAGTCTCGGAATCCCGGTTACAAGACATTTCGACAATGGTAAAACAAGACCAGCAAAGCCGCCCGAATGTGCCGACAAATCCCGATAGGAGCTGCACATATCTCGTTCTCAGGGCACACCGGATGGGCAAGACGTCAGGTTGGCATAGACCCTGGTTGCCCAGGGGGCGCCGGACATCGCCCAGTTCGGACCAACACTTAGAGAAGCACTGGCCCGGGGGGTTAAAAATAAAGATGACCCTCAGGTTGGCCAACCCAAGGGAAAGGTAATAGGTTGTTAGGCAAATGTAAAACCAAGGTTTGGCCTGCTGGAGGAGTTTTATTCAAGGCAAACTGTCAAGTGGTTCCCATAACACCCAATTGCGTAAGGAACGCAAAATCAAGGAACATAACACCGGTATGAGGGAAACTAGGGCGACAAGAGTGGAACAAAACACCGGGCATAAGGCCGAGCCTTCCACCCTTTACCAAGTATATAGATGCATTAATTAAATAAGAGATATTGTGATATCCCAACGCATCCATGTTCCAACATGGAACAAACTTCAACTTCACCTGCAACTAACAACGCTATAAGAGGGGTTGAGCAAAAGCAGTAACATAGCCAAACAACGGTTTTCTAGGAAGGTGGGTTAGAGGATTGGCATGGCAATATGGGAGGCATGATATAACAAGTGGTAGGTAGCGTGGCATAACGGTAGAGCGAACAACTAGCAAGGAAAGATAGAAGTGATTTCGAGGGTATGGTCATCTTGCCTGAGATCCCACAAGGAAGAAGAACGAGTCCATGAAGAAGACCAACAGACGTAGTCGAACGGATCCTCACAACTCCGGAATGAAAACCTAAGCTAACGAGAGAAGCAACCCGGAAATAAGCAAGCAACATAGTAAACAACCATCACATAAACATGGCATGATGCACAACCAAGTATGATGCATGTCCAGTTTAAAGAGGCATGGCATGGCAAAGTGCAACAAACAATTCTACAAATTAAGTGGAGCTCAAGATGCAACGGAGTTGCATATTGAAGAAAACACCACATTCAAACATCTAGTTCACTCTCGTTTATCTACCCAACAATATTAAATGTTATTAAACATGGCAAGAGGTGAAGCATAACAAAACTACCTATCTAGGCAAGTTTAAATGAGGCCGGAACAGCAAGCAACAAGTCCGGAAAAATCCTCATGTGCAATTTATGGATTTGGTACCGTTCTGCACTAAACCATATTTTAGAGTTTTTAAACATGCAAAGTAATGCCACCATATTAAACTAGGCATTTTTCTACCCCACTTGCATATAAAGTTTATTTAAAATGGAGCTACGGTTAATTAGTTATGAAATAAATCATTTTAGGATGGCATTATGCAAAATATATGCAAACAACAATTTAAACGTTTCAAACATGCATGAAAGTTGGGTATTATGAAAACTAGATGAAATTCTAAGCATTTTTCATATTTAAAACATTTTAATATGATGCGCGGTTATTTACTTGTGAGCAATTTAAAATAATGGCATCCTCGTGTAATTAAGCATGCATTGGATAAATGAAAAAATGCACGGAATGAAAAAAAACACTACTCGGGCTGAATCTGGATCTGACAAGGGTTGCTCACATTGGGCCAAGCCTAGCTGAGCCTGGAGGCATGGCGCGGTGAGAAAGCACGGGGCCTGATGCGTGCTTGTGGCCCGAGAATAGAGAAGGCCGGCTCGGGGCGACGTAGTCAATGGGCACGGGCGCTGCTCGTCCTCCTCTGGATCAGGGATGAGGCGGCCATGGAAGGCGGGCGCCAGGAGGCTCGGGCGATGGCATTCAACGGGGCCGGCGAAGCGGTGAGTTTGCACGGCGGCGGAGGGGTCGAGCTAGACGGAAAACGGCACTCCGGCGAGGTCCAAGAGGCTCGAGGGGAGCTGATGGCGTCGGTGACGAGGGCAGGCAGCGGTGCTCGTGTGGCGAGACGCGGGTGTCCTCCTCCTCTGCTCAAGGAATAGGCCGGACCCGCGAGGAGCAGCGAGGATGGGGCTCTGGCGACGGGACCCGAAGGGGAACACCGGCGAATGGACGGAGGGCCTCGGACCTGATCAGACCTAGCAGCGGCCGGTGATGTATCTGCAGCACGGTGGAGTCGAGCGGAATGGCGACGGCTCAGCTCCTGTCCAACAGCACAACGCGGCGGTCGCTCCTGCGAGGCAGAGAGGCGGGGCGTCAGGGCCCCAGGTCCAGTGCTGGGACGGGACGGAGGAAGCCGGCGGCGGCTGCTGCTTGCGACACGGCCTCCACGGCTGCTCCTGCTGCAAGAAGAGAACAAGGGAGAGACGTCGTGAGAGAGAGCTAGGGGAGGGACAGGTGAAATAAAAGGGGAAAGGAGTAGGCACGGTCTGGCCGTGGTCTTGCCGGCGGCGAGGTTCCCTGGCGACGGCGAGATCGCGAGGGGGAGGAGCGCTCACGCCGAGGGGGGTTCAGGATTGCGGTGTCCGGCGGGGATGGACGAACAGGAGGCACGGGAGCTCTCTCCTCCATGAAGGTGCTCGAGAGGGAGGGGATCTATGGAGAGGTGGAGAAAGGCAGGGGCATCGGGCCTGCTGCGGCTATGGCCTCGATCCCAAACTGGATCGAGCGCCGGCTGTGGAGGATCGGTCAGGGGAAGAGGAGAGTGCGAGGCTGGGGTGCTGCGGGAGGATCCCGATGGAGAGGCGATGTGGAAGGAGAGGTGGCTGGCTCAGGTTGGTGTGGTGGTGAAAGCAAGGAGGGGATTTTTGATCGGGGATGAACCCGAGGAGGAAGAGATAGGAGGAGTGGCGCGGCTTGGGGTGGATGGGACAAGTGCCCTAGGTTTTAGGGTTTGGTCTGAAATTAGACTAGGGGTTGTTTATATAGGGTAGGTGCCTTGGGTTAGGGGGTATTCGGTCCGTCCGATCGTAATCAGGCGGTCGAGAATAAATTGGTTAGGGAGTCCAATTAACAAAATGGAGATGGTTTATAGATGTTTGGGGATGATCCGGACCCATCGGTGACGACTGAGTGGGTCGGGTTCGGGGAAGTTTCGGACGTGCACACGAGGGGGGTCTGTGCACTGTACAGAGAGACTCCGGTTTAAGCAAGAGGGAAAACGAAGAACAAGGTTAGTAGAGGATTGTGTAGATGGTCTAGGGAGGAAAGAGAGGGAAAACCCGGCAACAGTTTTCGGAGACCGAAAACGTCCCACGTTTGACCGACTATAATGCCGCTATAGTAATCCGTTGGGGCATCAAACAGACTCCGAATGCGATGAAATTTGGCAGGCGGTCTACTGACAACATAACAACACCGCATGCCAACTTTCATCCCATTCTGAGAACATTTTCTGGCCACTTATCAAATAATATTTGGGAGGTGCCGCGGGCGCGTGCAAGTGTGTCTGGGCTCAGAACGGACAGCGGACGAAACTAGAGGAACCCGGAGGGATGCATGTTTTGAAAACATGCAGATGCAATGCGGATGATGATAAGGCAAAATGCAACACGCAAGAAAATGACATGGCAAAGACAGCGAATAACTGGAAGACACCTGGCGCATCGGACTCGGGGCATCACAACACTCCACTACGAGAGGATCTTGTCCCGAGATCTATGATGGAACTGGAGGGAAGCGGAATAGGAAGAGAAGAGGTAAAACTAAGTTGCTTCTTTGACAAATGAGTGAAACCAAAGAACCTTGCGAGGTTGAACAAATTAAAAGAAAGAATGCATCGAAGATGAACTAATTTGAAAACACTCCGTTAGAAAAAGAGGAACAAAGAGCATTACTAGAACCTTGTAGGTTGACAGACATAACAAAAAGGGTTGCAATGGACAAGAAGTACATGCACGCCCTCCGGTAGAAACGAGATGTACAAGGAACGGTAAGGATCAATTACGACAACACTCCGGAAGAATGTGTTGTTGATTTTGTTAGGTGTCATCCAATCTTCCTAAGAATTGAACACAACTTAGGAAGATTGGATGATACCTAACAAAATCAACAACACATTGCCTCCAGAACTACTGAAAGAATGGCACAATGGGTAGAAAGATTTCAGACAGCACTCCGGTTGAGAAGGGAGGTAAAACTTGACAAAATGGGTAAAACTTGAAAAGAGGGCACGACACTCCGGTTGAATGGATAAGCAAAAGGAAATAACATGATCTTTGACCAAAATGGGATGATGGGTGAAGAAAGCAAAATCACAATGCCTCCGGAACAAATGTAAGAATGGAATCAAACGAATGGAGGAGAAAACAACATCTTCTACCTCAAATGAGCTTGGAAAAGCATCTGTAGGAGAAGGGTCGAATGGAGTTGTTGGAAAACCAACAACGAAAAGAACAAGCTTGTAGTGGGCTTATGGAAAACTTCTCAAAACTATGAGGTGAAGTTCCGCCACTATCAGAAACAATTGATTGGATTGATATGAACAAGGAGACGAGAAACTTATTTCACTGGGAGGATAAATGAAGAACTTGGGTCATTTATAAGCACCACTATCGCAAACATCCTTAGGATAGGCTTTAGGTGAAATATAACCCAAGATAACTCCAATGAAGAAATTGGTGGATTTAAAATATCTCCTTCTTAACAACTGTTGAATCACGACATACGAAGGGAAATTGTCAAGAGTGACATAACACCACCTCAAAAGATAAGATAGGAAGAAATGCACTTCGGAATGCAAGATGAAGAATGCTTGAACTCCTCAAAACAAGACATGTGTTGAACACCATGTTTATTTGAGAGTATAGCTTGGCGGATCTTAACTTCGAGAGAAATCTTGAGGACAACTAAAGAATGAAAGGAATCCTTGACAAACCACCACGAAGAAACTCTCAAAGAACTCCGGATAGATAAAAGAAGGTCGCAAGGAAAAGAAGCTTGAAAAGAATAAGATGAATCCTTGCATTGCTTAGATGGAGCTTCGTGATGATATAACCGAGAAAAACTTGAAACTCTGGAAAGAAAAGATGAAGCATATCAAACCGCAAAATGTGACATGATGAACACTCTGGAAAGAAGAAACTAGATCACTTGGATGAAACAATAATAAGAATTACGTTATGTGTATCCTTCACCAATTTAGATTAATGACAAGCAACGGATTTGGCATACTACTTATTCTCGTAGAAATGATTAAGATAGATATAGCGTCACTTGGGATGGTCTTCAACGAACCGCCGGTAGGATTGGAAAGAATGAATGAATTGATATGATAACCAAGGAAGAGAACTCTTGAATGAAACACCATAAGAATTGAAAATGAACGAAGGAAAGGTAAAGAAACACCGGGAAGAATTATAAAAAGAACGAAGATACTTGAGAGAATATAAATACATGAGATCAAAGAGATCATGAACTGATTAGAGGATATTTGAATGATGCACCGGCCGGTAGAATTGGGAATGAGATCTGAATGTTGAGAATGAATAAATTTTCTGAAATGATGGCCTCTGGAGAATCAAACTAAAAAGACTCCTAAAATGTTTCGGATGGGTATGAAAAGAATTCTCACAATCGAAAACAATTATGATAGGATGGCATCAAGCTTGAACTACACATATTTGGGAAAATGGGTAAGGATTTAAGAGGAACTACACTTTGGTCTTCAAAATCCGAGAATGACGACGAGAAACCCCACCACGAATTGGTTAGACACTCCAGGAGAATCAAAAGCGAATTTGTTGAGCCAATGATGGAAAGAATTTGAGAGATCTACATATGACTGATGACAATTCATACTTATGTCATACTTTGAAATGAATTTGAGAATAACTCTGGAAAAATTAGAAGAGTCGGGTAAGATCCTGGGAAAAGACATGTGGGTTATGGCCCACTCAAGAGAAACACCGTTGAAATGATTTGAAGAGAGAGATTGCACCGGTTGAATTAAATGGCTTGAATGCGATAACAACCTCGAAATAACTTGAATGGATCGAGAATGGAAACGTGAATCTTCTGAGATATCTTTGGCTCTCCGGAACAATTGAATAGCGAGAGGTGGATGATTAAGAAGTGCACCGGCATGAGAAAACATTTGAAATGCGGAAAGGATATGATCAACACTGAAAGCTTGAATTGCATCCACCGGAGAAGAAAAGAGAACGAAGAATGATATATTGAAGCTCCGTTAGTATCTTACTGAGAACCACCGGATAAGAACATTGAAAGAAAAGAATAAAGAGACTTCACTTCCATAAGATGGATACTTGATTAAGAAATCCATGTCCTTGAATAAAAAGGGGGGGGGGGGGGGAAAACAAAGGCAGCTTGGGCAGATGGAACGAACACTATTGGGAAAACTAAGAGGTGATCTTGCGAATGTTGAAATGATCGGATCCACTTGAAGAGAAACACGCCGGTTGAAAAGGATTGACATGACAATCTCGATTATCACGAAGGATTAGCACTCCCATAGAAATATGAGAACATCACTTCGAAAAGGTATGGAATCCACAATTGACGTTGAAGCAAGTCGAAAATCACAACTCAAAACAAAATAAAGGATTTGGTTTGCAGAATAAACCGGAACAAACATATGATAGACCCCATATCGTATCATGTTTCTGTTGGAAGGATATCCTACGTGATACTTGAATTCCCACTTATAAACTCCCGAAACTTTCTGGTTATGCAATCAGGTGTTGGGGATACAGGGGAAGCATAATATCTCACCCAAACTAACAATCCCTACATCCAGCTGTATCCATCCGTCAACACATAACCAAGAAACCTTAAGAAATCGTGTACCTCAACCTTCTAAAAGCATCCGTTATACGAGTTATGGCAATACTCCCGAACTCCTGCCCCAGTACTGGGTGGTGTCGAGGTTATCTCACCAACAACTGCATAAGAGAGATTTTCGATGTCGGCGAAACTCAAGTATTCCAGAACTGCAACGATAAAATGGTGATGACAAAACCTCGGAGCTAAACTCCCTAGGACACTGCCACAACCCCTAAATGCCAGGAGGCACCAAGAATAATGTTCTCATCAAAAGAATATCAGAACGATCCCAAGATACCCGCGTGATCCTAAAAATATCGTGAAAAAATGAGGAGAGGAATGTCAAAACTTCTACATCAGGAGGCCTCACCAGAGCGACGAAGGGATTGAGGAGTAAAAAGAATCCTACTCTCCGATATATATAATCCTAAGACTCAAAACATTTTGTTCTAGACTCAACAACGTCAGTGATTCAATCAGCCAAGGAGCTCCTATGTCGGGGATGGCTCTGATACCAACTTGTAACACCCACGATGCGGCTATATCTCCCACGTGTCGAGGCACGACTTAGAGGCATAATCGCATGGTGGTTTAGTCGCAAGTGGGGTAATCTTCACACAATCCCATGTACTGAATAAGAAAGGGATAAAGAGTTGGCTTACAATCGCCACTTCACACAAATAACAAGTTAAACAATCATCATACAGAGTACAATCAAGGTCCGACTACGGAACCAAAATAAAAGAAGACAACCCCAATTGCTAGAGCCCCGATCGTCCCAACTGGGCACCACTACTGATCATTCGGAAAAGACACAAAACAACGATCAAGATCTTCATCGAGCTCCCACTTGAGCTCGGTTGCCTCACCTGCACTGGTATGAACCGCACCTGCAACTGTTTGGAAGTATCTATGAGTCACGAGGACTCAGCAATCTCACACCTGCGAGATCAAGACTATTTAAGCTTATGGGTAGGAGAAGGTAGTGAGGTGGAGCTGCAACAAGCACTAACCATATATGGTGGCTAACATACGTAAATAAGAGTGAGAAGAGAAGCAACGCAACGGTCGAAAAGCTAGAAGTGATCAAGAAGTGATCCTGAAGCTACTTACGTTCAAGCATAACACAAGACCGTGTTCACTTCCCGGACTCCGTCGAAAAGAGACCATCACGGCTACACACGCGGTTGATGCATTTTAATTAAGTTAAGTGTCAAGTTCTCTACAACCGGACATTAACAAATTCCCATCTGCCGTATAACCGTGGGCACGGCTCTTGAAAGTTTATACCCTGCAGGGGTGTCCCAGCTTAGCCCATCACAAGCTCTCATGGTCAATAAAGGATATTCCTTCTCCTAGGAAGACCCGATAAGTCTCGGAATCTCGGTTACAAGACATTTCGACAATGGTAAAACAAGACCAGCAAAGCCGCCCGAATACGCCGATAAATCCTGATAGGAGCTGCACATATCTCATTCTCAGGGAACACTGGATGGGCAAGACGTCAGGTTGGCATAGACCCTGGTTGCCCAGGGGGCGCCGGACATCGCCCAGTTCAGACCAACACTTAGAGATGCACTGGCCCGGGGGGGTTAAAAATAAAGATGACCCTCGGGTTGGCCGTCCCAAGGGAAAGGTAATAGGTTGTTAGGCAAATGTAAAACCAAGGTTGGGCCTTGCTGGAGGAGTTTTATTCAAGGCGAACTGGCAAGGGGTTCCCATGACACCCAACCGCGTGAGGAACGCAAAATCAAGGAACATAACACCGGTATGACGGAAACTAGGGCGGCAAGAATGGAACAAAACACCAGGCATAAGGCCGAGCCTTCCACCCTTTACCAAGTATATAGATGAATTAATTAAATAAGAGATATTGTGATATCCCAACATATCAATGTTCCAACATGGAACAAACTTCAACTTCACCTGCAACTAACAATGCTATAAGAGGGGCTAAGCAAAAGCGGTAACATAGCCAAACAACGATTTGCTAGGAAGGTGGGTTAGAGGCTTGACATGGCAATATGGGAGGCATGATATAACAAGTGGTAGGTAGCGCGACATACCGGTAGAGCGAACAACTAGCAAGCAAAGATAGAAGTGATTTCGAGGTTATGGTCATCTTTCCTGAGATCCCGCATGGAAGAAGAACGAGTCTATGAAGAAGACAAACGGACGTAGTCGAACAGATCCTCACAACTCCGGAACGAAACAGAAGCTAACGAGAGAAGCAACCCGGAAAGAACCAAGCAACATAGTAAACAACCATCACATAAACATGGCATGATGCACAACCAAGTATGATGCATGTCCGGTTTAAAGAGGCATGGCATGGCAAAGTGCAACAAACAATACTACAAATTAAGTGGAGCTCGATATGCAACGGAGTTGCCTATTGAAGAAAACACCACATTCAAACATTTAGTTCACTCTCATTTATGTACCCAATAATTTTAAATGTTATTAAACATGGCAAGAGGTGAAGCATAATAAAACTACCTATCTAGGCAAGTTTATATGAGGCCGGAACAATAAGCAACACGTCCGGAAAAATCCTGATGTGCAATTTATGGATTTGGCACTGATCTACCCTAAACCATATTTTAGAGTTGTTAAACATGAAAAGTAATGCCACCACGTTAAACTAGGAATTTTTCTATCCCACTTGCATATAAAGTTTATTTAAAATGGAGCTACAATTAATTAGTTATGAAATAAATAATTTTAGCATGGCATTATGCAAAATATATGCAAACAACAATTTAAACATTTCAAACATACATGAAAGTTGGGTATTATGAAAACTAGATGAAATTCTAAGCATTTTTCATATTTAAAACATTTTAATATGATGCAAAGTTATTTACATGTGAGCAATTTAAAATAATGGCATCCTCCTGTAATTATGCATGCATTGGATAAATGAAAAAAATGCACGGCCTGGAAAAAAACGCTACACGGGCTGAATATGGATCTGGCAAGGGTCGCTCACATTGGGCCAAGCCCAGCTAAGCCTGGAGACATGGCGCAGTGAGAAAGCGATGGGCCTGATGCGTGCTTGTGGCCCGAGAACAGAGAAGGCCGGCTCGAGGCAACGCAGTCAACGGGCAGGGGCACTGCTTGTCCTCCTCTGGAGCAGGGACGAGGCGGCCATGGCAGGCGGGCACCGGGAGGCTCGGGCGATGGCGTTTGACAGGGCTAACGAAGCGGTGAGTTTGCTCGGCGACGGAGGGGTCAAGCTCGATGGAAAACGGCACTCCGGTGAGGTCCAAAAAGTGCGAGGGGAGCTGCTGACGTCGAGGACGAGGGCAGGCAGCGATGCTCGGGCAGCGAGACGCGGGCGTCCTCCTCATTTGCTCAAGGAAGAGGCCGGAACCGACGTTGGCAGCACGCCAGAAGAAGACGACGGCGAGGAGCAGCGGGGATGGGGCTCTGGCGATGGGACCCGAAGGGGAACGCCAACGAATGGAAGGAGTGCCTCGAACCCGGTCGGACCTAGCGGTGGTCGGTGATGTATCTGTAGGACGATGGAGTCGAGCAGGACAGCGACGGCTCGGCTCCTGTCCAGCAACACAACGCGGCGGTCACTCCTGCGAGGCAGTGAGGCAGGGCGTCGGGGCTCCAGGTCCAGTGCTGGGACGAGACAGAGGAACCCGGCGGCGCTGCTGCTTGCGACACGGCGTCCACGACTGCTCCTGCTGCAAGAAGAGAACGAGGGAGAGACGTCGTGAGAGAGAGCTAGGGGAGGAGACAGGTGAAAGAAAAGGGGAAAGGCAAAGGCACGGCCTGCCTGTGGTCTTGCCGGTGGCGAGGTTCGTTGGCGGCGGCGAGATCACAAGGGGGGGAGCGCTCAGGCCGAGGGGGGTTCGGGACTGCGGGGTCCGGCGGGGATGTACGAACAAGAGGCACGGGAGCTCTCGGCTCCATGGAGGTGCTCGAGAGGGAGGGGATTTAAACTAAAACTAAAACTAAAACTAAAACAGAAACTAAAACTAAAATACTCTTCTTCTTATTCTAAACTAAAACTAATCTTCTTCTTCTTCTTCTAAACTAAAATACTCTTCTTCTTCTTCTAAACTAAAACTTATCTAAAATAAACTAAACTAAAATAACCTAAAACTAAAACTAAACTAAAACTAAAACTATAACCGAAACAGAAACTAAACTAAAATAAATTAAAAACTAAACTAAAAAGGGGGGAGAACTCGCCTACAGGGATCGCCGGAGGAGGCGCGGGGCGGCCGGTGGATGGGAGGGCGGCCGCTAGAGGACATGGCGGCCCGGTGGAGGGGGAGGCCGGACGACCGCAGCGGGACGGTGCGGGGACAGCGACGCATGGGAGGGGCGGGGCGACTGGACGGCCGCGGCGCGGCTGGCCAACGTGGAAGGGGCGGCGGGGCGCGGTGGAGGTCAGGGCGCCGCAAGGGAGGGGTGCGGGCCAGCGGGGTGGCCGGCTATGGCGGACGGGGTCAGCGGCGGTGGCGTGGGTGTGGGTCGAGGGTGTCAGGTACAGAGAAAGAAGAGAGAGAGGACGGGGCGGGACGGCTGTTTACGTACCCTCTCTTTGTCGTCCGCCAGCGGACGGTAAACAGTCTTTGCCTCCCGCTGGCGGACGACAAAGAGGTGGGGTCGTTGGGTTGTTACGATTTAGACCTCCACTAGACCCCACGCACCTCTTTGCCGTCCGCCAGCTGACGACAAAGAAACTTTGCCATCGGCTGGCGGACGACAAAGAACTAGCTGAAGGCAAAGGACCTCTTCGTCGTACGCTGTCTCTTCGCCGTCCGCTTCCTCAAAGCGGACGGCAACGGACCTCTTTGCCGTCAGCTGGCAGACGGCAAAGAGGCGGCGGAGGACAAAATGCCAGATTCCAGTAGTGTCTAGATGCATGTTGGATAGCGGTCGATGTGTGGAGTAATAGTAGTAGATGCAGAATCATTTCGGTCTACTTGTCGCGGACGTGATGCCTATATACATGATCATGCCTAGATATTCTCATAACTATGCACTTTTCTATCAATTGCTCGACAGTAATTTGTTCACCCATCGTAGAATTTGCTATCTTCAGAGAAGCCACTAGTGAAACCTATGGCCCCCGGGTCTATCTTCCATCATATTATTTTCTTATCAACTTGCTATTTCTATTTTCCAATCCATACAACAAAAATACCAAAACTATTTATCTTATTATCTCTATCTGATCTCAGTTTCGTAACTGATCGTGAAGGGATTGACAACCCCTTTATCGAGTCGGTTGCGAGGTTCTTGTTTGTATGTGCAGGTACTAGGGGACATGTGTGTTACCTCCTACTCGATTGATACCTTGGTTCTCAAAACTGAGGGAAATACTTACGCTACTGTGCTGCATCACCCTTTCCTTTTCAAGGGAACACCAACGCAAGCTCAAGAGGCAGCAGGCGGTAGGCCAAAATTTTGGAAATGTGGAGGGAAACTTTGTGCGCGGTACCGCTGGGCCATTCACTTTGAACGATTGTGTGCATGGCAAATGATTCTTCTGCTTTACGAGCGTTGGATAAGTTTGATAATTTAAATTTCAGTCTCAAGGCATGGGCACATTCACTGTGAACGCGCGCTGTGCCGTCGGACCATTCACTTTGAATGATTGTGTGCATCGCAAACGATTCTTCTGCTTTACACGCATGGGATGAGTTTAATAATTCAAATTTTGATGGAAATTTCCCCGGGTACGTCATTGCATAATTTAATATCACTTGCTAATTTGGGCACACAAAAGAGCGTACTGCAGACAGAACACACTTACTGAATCGAGGAATTTCAGTAATTACACAGAGCCAGTTGACCTAAACATTGCTCTAACAAAAGACCAGCATTAAAAACAAGGCCTAAGTACGCATAATAAAAAATCCGCCGCCGCACCGGCATATGCATCGCCGGTGTGAGATGAGACGTTGATGACTAGTCCGGGTGACATGCCGCCGTTGGTGGACTCCGCGTCCCCCTGCTGAAGTCAACCGCGTCCTCGTCCTTGTCATCGGCGCCACCGTCAAGGTTGTAGTACTCGTAGTAGTGGTTGCGCCAGAGCTCGCGTTGGACTCCCACTGCCGATTCCTCGATGGACAGACTCTTCTCTACCTCGATCTTGGCCACGCGCAACTCCTCCTCCCGACGCTCCTCGATCTCCACCTCCTCCTGCATCTCCAGCTCCCGCTCGGCGACCTCATGAGGAAGCAGGTGCTCCATGGCCACCGCCGCCTTTTCAGACGTGGGTTGCATGCTGGAGCCCGAGGTGACCTGGAATATCTTGGCGTGTGCATCCTCGATCTTGGCATGGATGGACTTGACCCAGGCTAGGGCGACACCAGCGGCACAGACGGCAGCTTGAGCACTCTCGGTGTTTGCAGCCGCCGTCGCAGGAGCAGCTACAGCCATCTCTACTGCTGTAGCTGCCCTGTCGGCTGCCGCAGACGCCCTCTCGGCGGAAGCATCCGCGCTCAATGCGGGTGCGGCGGCACTCTCGGCGTAGGTGTCCGCGCTCTCGGCGCAGGCGGCCGCACTCGGGGGGGGGGGGGGACGCGGCCATCGTACGGGCCTTCACGAAGTGTTTCCACGGCGTCATCTTTGCAAGAAGGGGTGTGGGAATGGGGATCGGGATTCGTGGATTTGGGGGTTGCCGGCACTAGAGCAGATGAGTCGGCGAAGCTTAAGGAGGGAGACTTAAATAGATCTAGATATTTTCATCGCAAACGGTTCCTAGAAAACAAGTGTGTGTGATGTTGTAGATATTTTTTATTAGCTCTGAAAGACGAATTTGGAATAAAGTGCCAACGGATGGTGTTTTGAATGAACGAGAAATTTTGTGGTACTAATACAACTCTCATGTCAAATTTTGGAAAATTTCAGGGGTCATTTGACCTTCTAAGACATTTAAGTGATTTTCTAGCCTTTTAATGACCGTAATTGAAATTTGAACTACATGTACATCCAACAGCCAACCATAATGGTTTGAAAACTCATATTTCATGTACTTGTGTGCGATTTAATTCCATGTGCAGTAAGTTGGAATGAATTTTCAAACATATTGGTCTAACAGCTATGACACAATTAAGCATGGTGTGACATGGCATTTTAATTCCAAAAAATTGAAAAAAATCAGAAACACATGAAACCTTGGTTGATGTAATGTCATGATACCAAGATGATGTGGTAATTTTTTTTGCATGTTTGACCAAAGTTTGGACTCACACCCCTCACAAACGGGAGCAACTCACTAGAAGGCTCGTGGTACCGAGAGGGAACAATGCATGTTTGATGACGAACGGGAGATAGCTTCCCTTACGGCCTTCAATTTTTTGGCCACATCTAACGTGCACTACTACAACTGTAATGTGAATTTTTTGAAAATTCTAGGGGTCATTTGACCTTTTAAAGACATTAAAGTGATTTTCTAGCCATTAAATGACCGTAATTCAAACTTGAACTACATCTACATGCAATCCGTAACCGAAAAGGTTTGAAAAATCATATTTGTGTACTTGTGTGCGAGTTAATACCATGTCCAGTAGACTAGAAGGAATTTTCAAACATATTTGTATCACGACATGGACACATATGCATGAATATGTATGCATGGAGTGGCATGGCATTTTAATTCCAAAAAAAATCAGAAACACACGAAACCTTGGTTGATGTAATGTCATGCCACCAAGATGATGTGGCAAAGAAATTGGCATGTTTGACGAAAGTTTGGACACACACCCCTCACAAACTGGAGCAACTTGCTAGAAGGTTCGTCGTTCCGAGAGGGAACAATGCATGTTTGATGACGAACGGGAGATAGCTTCCTCTTACGGCTTTCATATTTTTCTACGTCTAACATGCACTACTACAACTGTAATGTGAAGTTTTGGAAAATTCTAGGGGTCATTTGACCTTTTAAAGACATTTAAGTGATGTTCTAACCATTTAATGACCGTAATTCAAATTTGAACTACATGTACATGCAACGCCTAACCGAAATGTTTTGAAAAATTATATATGTGTACTTGTGTGCGAGTTAATTCCATGTGCAGTAAATTAGAAGGAATTTTCAAACATATTGGTCTCACGACATGGACACATGCCTACGTATGCATGGAGTGACATGGCATTTTGATTCAAAAAATAGAAAAATGATGAGAAACACATGAAACCTTGGTCGATGTAATGTCATCCCACCAAGATGATGTGGTAAAGAAATTGGCATGTTGGACGAACGTTTGGACACGCACCCCTCACAAACTGGAGCAACACGCTAGAAGGTTCGTGGTTCCGAGAGGGAACAATGCATGTTTGATGACGAACGGGAGATAGCTTCCTTTTACGGCCTTCAAATTTTTTCCTACGTTTAACATGCACTAGTACAATTGTCATGTGAAAATTTGGTAACTTTTAGGGTCATTTGACCTTTTAAAGACATTTAAGTGATTTTCTAACCATTTGATGACCATAATTCAAATTTCAACTACATCTACATGCAACACCTAACCATAACGGTTTGAAAAATCATATTTTTGTGTACTTATGTGCGAGTTAATTCCATGTGCAATAAATTCGAAGAAATTTTCAAACATATTGGTGTCAAGGCATGGGCACATGCATGGAGTGCATGCCATGGGATTTTAATTCCAAAAAATTAAAAAATGATCAGAAAAACATGAAACCTTGCTTGATTTAATGTCATGCCACCAAGATGATGTGGTAAAGAAATTGGCATGTTTGACGAAAGTTCGGACACACACCCCTCACAAACTGGAGCAACTCGCTAGAAGGTTCGTGGTTCCGAGAGGGAACAATGCAAGTCTGATGACGACCAGGAGATAGCTTCCTCTTACGGGCTTCAAATTTTTTCAACATCTAACATGCACTACTACAACTGTAATGTGAAATCTTGGAAAATTCTAGGGGTCATTTGACCTTCCAAAGACATTTAAGTGATTTTATAACCATTTAATGACCGTAATTCAAATTTGAACTCCATCTACATGCAACACCTAACCAAAATGGTTTGAAAAATCATATCTGTGTACTTGTGTGCGAGTTAATTCCATGTGCAGTAAATTAGAAGGAATTTTCAAACATATTGGTCTCACAACACGGACACATGCATACGCATGCATGGAGTGACATGGCATTTTAATTCAAAAAATAGAAAAATGATCAGAAACACATGAAACCTTGGTTGATGTCATGTCATGCCACCAACATGATGTGGTAAATCCATTGGCATGTTTGACGAACGATTGGACACACACCCCTCACAAACCGGAGCAACTCGCTAGAAGGTTCGTGGTTCCGAGAGGGAACAATGCATGTTTGATGACGAACGGTACATAGCTTCATCTTACGGACTTCAAATTTTTTTCCTACGTTTAAAATGCACTAATACAATTGTCATTTGAAATTTTGGTAAATTTCAGGGGTCATTTGACCTTCTAAAGACATTTAAGTGATTTTCTAACCACTTAATGACCGTAATTCAAATTTGAACTACATCTACATGCAACGCCTAACCAAATGGTTTGAAAAATCATAATTTTGTGTACTTTTGTGCGAGTTAATTCCATGTGCAGTAAATTCGAATGAATTTTCAAACATATTTGTGTCAAGGCCTGGGCACATGCATGGGGTGCATGCCATGGCATTTTAATTCCAAAAAATTAAAAAATGATCAGAAAAACATGAAACCTTGCTTGATTTAATGTCATGCCACCAAGATGGTGTGGTAAAAAAATTGGCCTGTTTGACGAAAGTTTGGACACAGACCCCTCACAAACCGAAGCAACTCACTAGAAGGTTCGTGGTTCCGAGAGGGAACGATGCATGTTTGTTGACGGATGGGGGATAGGATCCTCTTACGGCCTTCTAATTTTTTTCCTACGTTTAACGTGCACTAATACAACTGTCATGCGAAAATTTGGAAATTTTCAGGGGTCATTTGACCTTTTAAAGACATTTAAGTGATTTTCTAACCATTTAATGACCGTAATTCAAATTTGAACTATATCTACATGCAACGCTTAACCTAAACAGTTTGAAAAATCATATTTTTGTGTACTTGTGTGCAAGTTAAAAAATCATTAGATGATGTAAATATCTGGTGTTCAAAAAAGAAAATGTAAAGATCTGGCAAGACAACCGGCCCCCACACGATTGGCAGTCTATCTCGCGGCTCGAGGTTTGGTAGGTGAATGGCGGGGATCATTAATCAGACATGGTTCTGCATTGGAAACTGTCAGCTATTATGTTCACACACGGATTTTGGCTATTATGTTCTCACACGGATTTTGCTACGGGAATTGTGTGTAATTCAAACTAAAGTACTCATAAATTCCGGCGACCGGAATTTGTACTATCCCCATCGATCTATATTCCGGCTGCCAATAAATACTATCTTGCTCACGTCGTCCCGCATGCATTCTCATCTACATCCTCCCCTCACTCGCCCTCTCTCTCTCTCCAATCTCTGCCATGGCTTCGCTGGTCTGCCCACGCGCCGAGGAGGAGTCGCCGCACCCCGATGACGCTCACTCGATTAGCAGTGATGAGGACCCCTACGTGTCGCCTGACGAGGTTGCGCCGGACCCCCAAACTTTGGATTGGTTTTGGTGCCAGTAAAATCTTTGTCTGTGGAAGTCACTGCCGCCAGCTGAGAAAGCCAGGCAAGTGGCGTTCAAGAAGCAGGTGGCGGAGGAGGAAGCCAGGTACCAGGTGGACTGTGAAGCCCATGATGCCGCCTGGAAAAAGGAGGCGGCGGAGCTTTGGGCACGGGCGCGTCGTCATGCCGAGGGTGTACGAAGACGGGTACTTCGCGAGGAAGGTCATAGACGCTGGGCGCCTCGTCGCTGCGTGGAGGTGGGCCGATAAGCTCTAGCGTGCCACCGATGAGGAGCTCTGGTGGGCGCCCAATGAAATGGCAAGATCACTCGCGCGCGTCCGCCAACAAGAGGCAGATCGGTATGTCAAGCGCTGCGAGGCGGGGGAGTCAGAGTACTGCCTCCGCACAAGGAAGACGCTGCGCACCAGGGAGCTGGTGGCGAGGGGCTGCCGGAATACTGGCCCAGGAGGGATTATTAGTTTTAGTATTGTTCGTTTTCAATTTTATGCATTGTACCTAGTAGTTAAGTATCCTCACGTATATGTGATGATATTTTATATATATATATATATATATTTGGTGATGATCATCACCAAATACATATATATATATATATATATTATGAATTCCATTTTCTATTTGTTTTTGTATACTAATTTGAATATAGCTGTTATCATCCACACATACATAATGGAAAGCGTATATATGGACATTGAAATAGAACATATAAGAATGGAAAACAGAGTACACACATTGAAATAGAGCAATAAATAGAGCAATACTATGATTATTGTGAATACAAAGCTATCCACGTCGAAACAAATTTTCATAATAAAACGCGTCCATGAGAGCATGACCTGCAACCCTTGCCTAGGGTAGCTCTTGGCTCTGCCTGAACACATGCAGGCGTTCGTCCAAGCGGTCGACACGTGCACGGTACATCTGGAGCATGATCTCGAGCTCCAAGTTGGCTATTTCATCGGAGATCACCAGCTCGAGGATGCGATGGCCATGTTCCTCTACTGCACCCAGGTGGACATCTGGGCCAAGGAGGCGGTCGATCCTACGGACTAGCGCATTGGCATCCAGCGGGCCGCGGACAAGGCGAACTGCACCCATGCAAACTGCGCGGCGGGCGTTCGATGCAAGTACGGCGTGGCCGGCATCTGGTGCAAGTACAACACTGAGGGCCTCTGCCCACTCCTGGTGAGGAACGGGGGTACTGACAGGACGTGTACCCAGCTGCGACACCGTGTCGACAGCAGGCAAGCGCTGATGGGCCCGCTCTTGCTGTTGCTACCTCTTTTAGCACTGTGTTGGTTTTCCCCGAAGAGGAAGGGATGATGCAGCAAAGTAGTGTAAGTATTTCCCTTAGTTTTTGAGAACCAAGGTATCAATCCAGTAGGAGGCTATGCGCGAGTCCCTCGCACCTGCACAAAATAAAAAATCCTCGCAACAAATGCAAATAGGGGTTGTCAATCCCTATATGACCACTTACGAGAGTGAGATCTGATAGATATGATAAGATAATATTTTTTGGTATTTTTATGATAAAGATTCAAAGTAAAATAAAGGCAAAGTAAATAACTAAGTAGTAGGAGATCAATATGATAAAGATAGACCCGGGGACCATAGGTTTCACTAGTGGCTTCTCTTGAGAGCATAAGTATTCTATGGTGGGTGAACAAATTACTGTTGAGCAATTGACAGAATTGAGCATAGTTATGAGAATATCTAGGTATGATCATGTATATAGGCATCACGTCCGAGACAAGTAGACCGACTCCTGCCTGCATCTACTACTATTACTCCACTCATCGACCGCTATCCAGCATGCATCTAGAGTATTAAGTTAAAAACAGAGTAACGCCTTAAGCAAGATGACATGATGTAGAGGGATAGACTCATGCAATATGAAGAAAACCCCATCTTGTTATCCTCGATGGCAACAATACAATACGTGCCTTGCTGCCCTTACTGTCACTGGGAAAGGACACCGCAAGATTGAACCCAAAGCTAAGCACTTCTCCCATTGCAAGAAAGATCAATCTAGTAGGCCAAACCAAACTGATAATTCGAAGAGACTTGCAAAGATAACCAATCATACATAAAATAATTCAGAGAAGATTCAAATATTATTCATAGATAGACTTGATCATAAACCCACAATTCATCGATCTCAACAAACACACCGCAAAAAGAAGATTACATCGAATAGATCTCCACAAGAGAGGGGTAGAACATTGTATTGAGATCCAAAAAGAGAGAAGAAGCCATCTAGCTACTAACTATGGACCCATAGGTCTGAGGTAAACTACTAACACTTCATCGAAAGGGCTATGGTGTTGATGTAGAAGCCCTCTGTGATCGATGCCCCCTCCGGCGGAGCTCCGGAACAGGCCCCAACATGGGATCTCGTGGATACAGAAAGTTACGGCAGTAGAATTAGGGTTTTGGCTCCGTATCTGATCGTTTGGGGGTACGTGAGTATATATAGGAGGAAGAAGTACGTCGGTGGAGCAACAGGGGGCCCACGAGGGTGGAGGGCGCGCCTGGGTGCGGGGGGGGGGGGGTAGGCGTGCTCCCTACCTCATGGCCTCCTGTTACGTGTCTTGGCGTAGGGTCCAAGTCTCCTGAGTTGTATTCGATGAGAAAATCACGTTCCCGAAGGTTTCATTCCGTTTGGACTCCGCTTGATATTCCTTTTCTTCGAAACCCTAAAATAGGCAAAAACATCAATTCTGGGATGGGCCTCCGGTTAATAGGTTAGTCCCAAAAATAATATAAAAGTGGATAATAAAGTCCAATAATGTCCAAAACAGTAGATAATATAGCATGGAGCAATCAAAAATTATAGATACGTTGGAGGCGTATCAAGCATCCCCAAGCTTAATTCCTGCTTGTCCTCGAGTAGGTAAATGATAAAAACAGAATTTTTGATGCGGAGTGCTACTTGGCATAGTTTTAATGTAATTCTTCTTAATTGTGGTATGAACATTCAGATCCGAAAGTTTCAAGACAAAAGTTCATATTGACATAAAAATGATAATATTTCAAGCATACTAACAAAGCAATTATGTCTTCTCAAAATAACATAGCTAAAGAACGTTATCCCTATAAAATCATATAGTCTGGCTATGCTCTATCTTCACCACACAAAATATTTAAATCATGCACAACCCCGATGACAAGCCAAGCAATTGTTTCATACTTTTGACATTCTCAAAACTTTTTCAATCTTCACGCAATACATGAGTGTGAGAGGCAGTTAAGGTTGTTGTACACGACCTCAGTTGAGCATTCAGTTAGAGGCGGTGATCGCAGGTTCGCCGGAGGAGAGGGTGTTGCGAGCAAGATTGCACAAACAAAGCCCTCCTGCCCGCAGCCCTATTCTAGAAATTAGGCTGGCTACGTTACTTATAACCGCAGAACGTGCAATGAATCCCCAACGACAAACGAACAAGGGGAGGGGCATTTTCGGGGAGTAGCCCCCTTCAGAAGAAACTTCCTGGCACATACATTAAGGGAGCCATCGAAAGGTGACTGAAACACCTGAAACGGGGACTACCCGAGCTAATGATAGAGGCAAGAACACTTTCCGGCCAAGTCCCATTAATTGATCATAACGATATCGTGGAAATGCTGCACGGACCCATATATATAGAAACAGAAAAAGAAGAACCTTGATACTAAACCAGATCGAACAAGGGATCTTCTTGGAAATGGGAAGATCTAGGATAGGCAGCCAACCTCCTGGAAAGAGCGATGTGGCATAGACCGGGTGAGTAGGGATGCAGCTCCGTGGACCGCTCGTCGGGCCTGATAGGTGGTGGTATCACACCCTTCTCAAAGGAACCGTACGTGAGACTCTCGCCTCATACGGCTCCATCCTGGAATCTGGACCCCCCTTTTCCTTTGACCAACGGGTCCTCGAACCCATGGGGGTTATGAATCATTCATTCATTGATTGATTCAAGGTAGCTTTAGCCATTGTGGGTAGAAGCTAGTCGCCAGAAGCGAAGCAGCGATCTTCCGGGCCAGAAAGGTTCTATTTTTCTGATGCGTAAGCTACCGCAAAATGAATGAAGGAAAAAGCCCAGGATTAGAAAAACTAAAGAGGCATGGAGGGCCGACTACAAGACTACGACTACAATACAAGCCATGAGCGATAGCGAAGCCTTAGCCTTTTTTTTTTTTTTTCGAAAGCCCCACAACTAGCTATCTTATAGCAGATAAGGCAAGCCTACTCAACTAATCTCATGTAAACGCCTGTTCGCTAAAATCCAAATAGAAAAAGACAACTACTTATTAAACATGTAGTTGAGTGCTCCGTCTTGTTCAGATCTTGACCGAGTCCGAGCTTCCCAAGCTCTATGTGTTTTGGGAACTCAGCAAGGGTCTTACCACCTTCTTGATTGACTATATTTGAGTCTTTGGGGTACTTTAGGATTATATTCCGTGCCGAAGATTTGTGCTTGTGGGCTAGGGTGAATATAGCGGACCAGCGGATCTGTAGTTGACAATCGTTCGGACTTGGTAAAGGTTGTCGCAGCACCTGTAGTAGGACAGAGGAACTTATCGCGATGCCCGCGGACCAATTTACTATGTCTCTGTCGCTGACGTTGGTCAAAAAGGCCACGTGGATTGGCCTGGGTCTTCTTCGGCTAATGAGACCTCGATCCCGAAGCCTTCGGAGTATCTTTTTGATTGGCGCCTCTATCTGTATGGGGAATTCGCTGCTGAAAGATCCCGCCTAGTGTCCCCTTCCTTCCCCCGCCACCTTCCGACCAAAGGGATTATACAATTTCTTCTTCAGGACACTCATGCCCGATCGTGAGACTGCCTGTTGAACGCCTGATGGCACCTTGCTCTGACCTGAGCTATGCAACAATGAGATCCCCCTCGATCTTTGCCGGATGTGCTTGATGGTCCCCCATAATACGCTAACTTGGGGACTTTTTAGTCCATCTTTTCCAAGAGTCTCCGCTACTTGAACCGCGTCCAGTAGATGACCTCTTCCGCTCATCCCCTTTGTCAGCTCTTTGATAGGGATACTATAACCTAGGTCCCTAAACTTGGAATGGATGGCGGAGCGTAGGTGGCAGGCAGTTATATGGATACGGTGCTTTACCCGTAGACGCTTCTCCAGCTCTCGCAAGAATTGTATGGGAGTCGTCCTCGGGGGGACTTCCCGAATGACCGTACCGGGGAATTCTACCGTACTCCGTGCAGCTATGGTTGTT
Source organism: Triticum urartu (assembly GCF_003073215.2). Lineage (NCBI taxonomy): Eukaryota > Viridiplantae > Streptophyta > Magnoliopsida > Poales > Poaceae > Triticum > Triticum urartu. The sequence goes on from NC_053023.1 coordinate 276,033,634, forward strand.
GATCCTGCGGAGCCTACCCAAAGGTTCAGACCGGATTGTAGGAAGTGGGTGATACGTTTTTGTATTTCTATGAGAAGAAATACGGCACCCACGATTCCCAGTAGTAAGTCATCGGCATATCGCGCGTACCAAATCCTTATTAATAAGGAATGGCTTTTAAAGGGGGCCAGCTTACGGGCCAGGCCTCTCTCTGACCTGATAACTAGTATCGCCTCCCCGCCCAGCTCTATCAGCAGGCCCCTTCTTTTGCAATACTTAAGAAGGTCTCTCATGGCCAAATTCTTATTAAAGCCTTCTCTACCATTGAATTCGGCCTTCGGGGTCAACCCAGCGGCTTCTATGAGGAAGGCGGCGCAAAGGAGGCTCGAGGGCTTGTTAAGGAAGGCGGCTAGGGCCGCTGAAGGGGGGAAAACGAAAGGCGTTTTCTGGTCTCCCCTTCGCCTGGGGGTGCTTGTGGGGGGGGTGTGCCACGACGAAACAAGGGAATGAAAGGTCGCTTTGCGTTGGATGCTCTTTACCCTCCCCACTATGAGGGCTCTGTTGTCTTGGGGAGCGTTGAAGCTTGCTTCTTTTCCATACTTTTCTTGGTCATCAATACGACGACCTATTCTTAATAGAACCGATCTTATTTTCACTACAAGAGGAATTTCGTGCTTCTGCCGGATCCTCCCTATCTCCTGATCGAGCTTGTGTAGGTAGATATTGCCTGGTAGGGCCGATATTAGTACACTGTTTGGGATGGAGTCAGGGCCCTTCTCACCCCCTACGAGTCGTCCGGCGGAAAACTTTTTCTGAGTGGGGTAAAAGAACTTGGAATCGTCGATCTCTTCCTTCAAGATTGAGATGAATCGATGTCGGTCGATGGTGTGAAAACACTTCCTGATGTCGAATTCCAAAAACCAACAAGAGGTTCCCCACTCTTCTTGATCCGTCTGAGGGCCGAGTGGCAGCCTCCACCGAGCGGAAGTGCGATGTGTCTGGAAACTCAGGATCGTAAATGGATTCGGGTACCATTCTGATCGCCTCTTTCATGATCTTTTCTATGGGTAGAACTACTGTGAGCGGTCTAAACTTCGACCCTTCTTTCTTTCTTCATTTAAAAAAGGGGGAGCAAAGCCTATTTTTTGCTCCCTCAATTGATAGATTCAGGGCCCCTCCTGCCGGCCCGAACGAAAGTCTCTTTAAGGAAGTAGTCCCATCACTCTCGGGCCCGGCACCAACCAAGAGGAGGCGGGGCTCTCTCCAATCATTTCGAAGAGCCGAGATCTCGTAAAGGAAAAATTAGCTAGCTCAGCAGGTTTGGACCCGGGTGAATCAGTTCAGTGAAGGAAGGGAGCCTAAACTTAAGGCTTTTCCAAGCCTTGCCGATAGGCGCCTCATGGCTCGCTCAGTTCGCTTGCGGTGTTCTTAGATCGGTAGATCTGGAAAGAGTCTCGCTCATAAAGGAAGAGTGGCGCGCTAGCGCGGCTCGCTTCGCTTTTCGACGCGGAGCTCGCTGCTGTCTTTTTAGCTTCAAAACTACAGGGCGTGCGTTAGCACTACGGCTTTTCAGCCTCCCTTTGCTGGTTCCGAACTATCACTGATCCCAGAGATCAACCTTCAAACCTTTTTCTTTGAATCTCAGGAAGGCTTTCTCGGGGAGAAAGCTGGTTGGGGAACTGCTAAACGACCTAAAAGAAAAAGAGGAGACTGACTCTGACCTTTCAAAGCCCTATCTCATCTGGTTGATAGTAGAAGGTACGTACGATGATACCATGGACATAAACGAGGTCGAGCATATCTTTAATGATTTCAAACTAAAGCGTACCTAAAGCCTGCCCTGGATATGAAAAAGGGATTTGAGCCAGAAGAAGATGAGGATCTATCACCAGATGAGGAAATGGAAACAACTAAGTATTAGTTAGGTTTAGGTTCAGGAAATGGAAATGGTAACAGCGGCCCAAAAATGGTAAGGTTTTCTTTTCAAAGAAAAAGGAACGCAAAAGTTTTGCGAAATCCTTATCTTTCGGCTTTTTAAAGAAGATAGGCCATTACAAAAACAAGGTATAACAGTCGACTTTCCTATCAGGATTTTACAACCTGAATACCAAGGGACCACTATTAGAAGAGAGCATAATAAGTAAATGCCGACGCCATCTTTGACTTTTTGGATGGTCGGCGGCGCCATAAACTCGATAACCAGCACCGCGGAGTCAAGAAATTCAACTAAATAGAATCCTAAAACAATCTTATTCGAGCACACACGGGACCCACAGCAATGAAATTCACACAAGCGGCAATCATCCGAGCAGAGAATGGAGAAGGAAAATATACTTGAAATTGTTTTTTTCGAATGAGAAAACCTTTGGCAAACTCCTTGCAAATCTGTTTTTGCCGGGCACAATAGACATATCTGCTCAGTCACAACATAAGGAACCCCCAATGTTCCTCAAAGCCTACCCGGCCTACAGCTTTAGTTGAATGATCTGATCCCGAAGCAAGCTTTCTACTTAAATTGCTATGACTGGCCAACTAATGATAGGACTACCTATCTTGATGCTTTGAATCTGTATTCAGAGCTTTTTTCCAACTACCGGGACTACTAATTTCAAGTACAAAGCTCTCCTATGAATATGCTACTGCTCTTACTTTCTACCTGAATCCGAGCATTGAAGCAAGCTCTTTATCGCGCCATAACCGAGTCTCTCCTTGCAGCTCTGACCAATCCACCCGTCATTTCAAATAACTGCTCCTTACTCTTTGATTGTATGTCCATTTTTGCTTGATGTCTGGCTCACCGGATCTGGTACATGAAAAAGCCATTCCTTTTCGCTTTCCTTCAACCACTCAGTATACTTTTTTACTGGAAGAGTCAAGCGAAAGCAATTAGTTTAGAAGGAAGAGGGGGCTTATGTCCTCATTTCACTCCTTTTGCTCCTGCGAGACACGACTCAACTAACTGCGAGACACGACTCAACTAATTTTTACAATTGACAGGGTAGCCCGGAGGTCAGATGAAGGGTCTTCCCCATAAAGATAGATTAGTACTTGGAAGGTTCAGATGAAGGAAGGGCTGAAACAAGGCAAAAACTATTCAATGGGGTAAATAAATATGAGCAATCCGTGAGAATAGCAAACCCCTATCTCTTAAAAAGAAGAAGATAGATAGGTCCACGAGTTGAGACAGAGAAGTTCTAACTAATCAAGTAGGAGTTTACCCACGAGAGTCAGAGGCTGCATCATCAAAGGGGTATAGAAATAATTCAGAAGCACTATGGCCTGAAGCGAAGGGCAGGAACGAACGGAATCAATGTGTTCCAATTTATCCGGAGTAAGGACAGCAGCTGAGAAGGGACAAAAAAATAGCGTAGACAAAAGGTAGGACCAGATCATGCGAAGAGCTCTTCGCCCTATTGATTAGGAATCTCGATCAGAAACCACCAGGCCATGTCTCCCGATAAAAGATGATCCCCACAATGGATGTCAGGCCTTGGCTTTATAAAATCTGATTGGATCCGCACTAGAGGATAAGAATACAGATAGGCTGACTAAGAAGATCTTCAAATTGTCTTACCTGAAAAGATGAGTTATTCAAAGGAATACCTGAAGAATAGAATAGAATAGAATAAACACATGGCACAGCTGGGTGCTAGAATAGTAGTTGATAGAAGTTCTAGTCACTTAAAAAAAAAATAACCACTGCTTAACTTAATTAGATCGTAGAAGATAAGCAAGCGGGTTCGGGCAGTTAGTCCTATTTGAAGGTAAGAAGTTCGGGTAGTAAGGGCTAGGTTTATATAGGGGCTATATTTTTGAGAAACATATGGTCTTGCTCATTTCTCATCAAGGAATGGAGATTGGGTTGGTGTTTGGAAGGGGGATTCAGTAAACTGACCTTGGCCAGCAAGCAGAAAAAGGACTGACGTCTTGGGGCGCGCTAGCGCGCGTACTCTTCTTCTGCGAGACTCCATCCAAATCCACCACTTACTTGTTGGTTGGTGTTCCATTCTGTTATCTTAGACTATGCTGCCTTCTTCAATTCCATTCTTCGTCTCCCTAGTCGAAGTCTTCTTGCTGGCCCAACCCAACATGCATTTTAGAGTGCCGTGCCAGGGCGATAGGCGCTCCGCCAGTCACGCATGATCGCCAGAGCCTTTCTTGGCTATGTAAATATAGGGCCAGAATAAGTGCAAGATCCTCAACAAAATGGATTAAGGTGGGCTTCGGATTTTTCATAATTTTTTTCTATCTTTTCATCAAGTTCTTGTTTGATCTGCCGCTATTATCACAATATCCCTCCTTTTAGGGTTAATGCTATCAATGGTGAATCGATCATTCGCTATCCTTTTTTTTAGAAGAGCTTTTTTGAATGGAAGAAAAGTAATGAAACCCGCGATGGCTACTGAATAACCTCCTTTGATTTTTTTTATAATAAACCCTTTTACCTTTTTCTTCGTTCGCCAAATCTTCTTCAGTTCTATCCAAGCTCGGTTTTGTCTGAATCTTTGTGGAAGAAGAAGCGGTTCGCCAGCCGCTACATCCAGGGATCCCACAAAATCATTAAACCTGGCGGCTGCTCGCTCTTTGATCAGTGATTCACCGGCCACTAGATCGATGAAGAATCTCTCAAAAATCCGCTTTTTGATCAGTGATTCACCAGCCACTACATTCTTGGATCCCACCTTATTCTCAAACCTGGTGGCTCGCTTGATTGGCAGTCCTGTAAGCTCATCTTGCATACAAATTTTTGGGGTACCAGGGCCTGCATCCACCAAGAACATTTCTTCCCTTAAGCGTAAGCGTAAAACTGAAGATTGTGAGGCGTTTCCACTACATAATAAGAAACTAGAATTAGATCTTGGAAATGATCGACTCCAATAGATGCTCATCATAAGCTTTTTTTTCCTCCTATTCCTATTGATCAGAAGTATCCAGCAGCGCCACGCCAGAGTGACTTCCGAAGCGCTACGGACGGGACGAAATCCGGCAGCCAGTTGCTGGCTCTGAATAACCAGCCCAGCAAGAAGCTAAATTCTTCCATAACATAACATAACGGGGCGGGGTTGTGTGCAAGCCGAGTGACGTAGGTGCACAAGAGTACTTCGCGCCACAACCATCTCTTTTTTATAGGTTCTACGGACCGATGCCTCCTGCTTCATCTGGTAAAAAAGAGTCATAGATATGCCTGTAATTAGAAGGAAGAACCGCCATAAAAATCTTCCTCATGTATCGTCTGTAGCGGAACTATGAACGGGAGCTAGCAATCTGGACCGTATTGAAAAGGTTCCTAAGACACAGCATGGAAGAGTCAAAATATTCAGAAGCGATGCCCAAGAATGAAGAAGGGGTAGAATTACTGAATTAATACGAGTTGTGGCTAATACCCGAGGCATAAAAGATGCATTTTCTACGGGATCCCGAAACCACCAGCCACCCCGACCTAATTCATGATGAGCCCACCAACTTCCTGGCGAGATGCCTACGGTTAAAAACAACCGACATGTCAAGATCCAAATTTGAATTGGTTCCTGGTCCTGGTCAGAGACCATCATGTTCGCGCCGGCGGTCCAACAAAGAGGTGAAGTAGTGGTGTCTTTCTTTCCATTACGAACGCACGCTTCGCCTGCTCCCTCCCCGTGTCCATTAGCGCTCCTGTCCAGAGCGAAGAGAAGGCGAAAAAGCGCCGCCGAAGCAGCATGAGCAGGCTTCTATTGCTACGCAACAATAGAGCAGGCGCGCCGCCCACAAAATGTTTGAATGATCGGGTAAAGAGCGAGCTTCTTATATGGGATCCGACGCATCCAGCAGAGCGAAGCAGCGTTCCATTCTTTTCGGCGGCATCCTTCCGCATTGGCGGCGAGTGGAGTGCCACAATCCCATTCATCATTTTTGATCTACATAACCCAAAGCCCATAGCACTGGCGACATCTCCGGCATAAATGCAAGGAGGATGTATAGCTGATATAGGATCTTGTGGAACTGGATTTGATTCTGCAAGCGGTTCGGTACGAACGAAGAAATTTCGAACAAAAGGATCGGAACTCGCTGATAGGAAAGGAGAGAAAAACAAAGCAATGCCAAGAGCTCCGTCAATCTGCTGTTCATCGATAGACGAAGCTCTCTCTTTTTTATCTCGTGCCAGATGTAACAAAAGATTAGCCCTTTTTAATGCGCCGCTTGACCCTGTTTTGAAAATGAGCTTTGCTCTTCTGGGCGCTGGGCGCTCCCGTGGTTCATGAGAAAGAAAAAGGGCGCTCCCCGGCAACGCGATGGACGATGCTGTGATGCGCGTCATCGCCAGGGTTGAGAAGACCTTTGGCGCATGGCGCTTGAGCGTCGCGGATCAAGATAGGCATGTCAGCGCCGACAGGCTACAGCTCGCCGCACAACATGATCGATGGCACGCCGCAGAGCAAGCTAGGCACGTCAGCACCAAGAGGCTGCGGCTCGCCGCACGGCGAGACTGTTGTAGCGCCGCAAAGTGAGAGGCGCGGCGCGCCGCACAGCTGATACGGGGGTGATGATAGAGGCGCCGCTTTGGTGGGTTGGCATGCTTGGAAAAGGTGGATGTGCTACAGGCTGTGCTTGTCGACTCCGTGCGTCGCGTGCCCCTTATGCACAATATAGCAGGGTGGCGGGAAACAGGTGATGAAATGGCGGGAAACGGTGGTGTATTCATAAAACGCCATCAATTAATGGAAACTTAGCGGGCTAGCACAAGAAGTAGATGATGATCAGATGAACATGGACCACACTAGGGATCACGTCGGTGATGAATTCATCAATCCCAAACGGTTGAATACTAGCAAGCGTTTGCCCACAACACACACGGCCTATTGCATCACAAATAGGTCGGATGGATCAACTGTATGCCACGTATTCGGATGACCGTCCATCCCACAATGGCCAATAGATGTTGTGTAGACAGAGCATATCACATATGTCTTATTAGAAGCAATCGTCTGCGTTATTATCAGTCTTCGCACACATTTCTGATTACAGACCTATTTGCCGCGTATCACACACATCTTGTTATATTGAATCGTTTCTGTTCTCTTGCCTAATCACAAACAGTTCATCCGAATGAACCATATGTTGTACATCGCACACACCTTGATCGGGCTGTCCGTTTCTTTTGTGTTGACGAATCACAAACAGTTCATCCGAGTGAACTGTATCCTGTACATCGCACACACCTTCATCTGGCTGCCCGTTTCTTTTATTCCTCCTCATCGCAAACAGTTAATTGAACTGAACCGTATGCCCTTCATCGCACATGCAACTAAAACCTGAACCATGTTTGATGCATCCATCATCGCAAACGTTTTATACATTTCTGACGGTTTTCCTACACCACAGTTTGCGATCATTGCATCGCACACAGTTTCTCGAAGGGTCTCTGATCGTAGTGTCACGTTAGCAGCATCCTATAGTAGTGTATGATCATTTAGTTTATTGCTATTGCTTTCTTCATAACTTACACATGTTCCTATGACTATGAGATTATGCAACTCCCGAATACTGGAGAACACTTAATGTGCTGTCAAACGTCACAATGTAACTGGGTGATTATAAAGATGCTCTATAGGTGTCTCCGATGGTGTTTGTTGAGTTGGCATAGAATTAGATTAAGATTTGTCACTCTGACGGTCGGAGAGGTATCTCTGGGCCCTCTCGCTAATGCACATCACTATAAGCCTTGCAAGCAATGTGACTAATGAGTTAGTTGCGGGATGATGCATTACGAAACGAGTAAAGAGACTTGCCTGTAACAAGATTGAACTAGGTATTGAGATACCGACGATTGAATCTCGGGCATGTAACATACCGATGACAAAGGGAACAACGTATGTTGTTATGCGGTTTGACCGATAAAGATCTTCCTAGAATATGTAGGAATCAATATGAGCATCCAGGTTCCACTATTGGTTATTGATGGGAAGTGAGTCTCGGTCGTGTCTACATAGTTCTCAAACCCATAGGGTCCACACGCTTAACATTCGATGACGATCGGTATTATGAATTTATGTGTTTTGATGTACCGAATGTAGTTCAGAGTACCGGATGTGATCACGGACATGACGAGGAGTCTCAAAATGGTCGAGACATAAAGATCGATATATTGGAAGGCCATCACTACGAAAAAATACACTTCAGTGATGATACGTGTTTGTCACAGTAGGTCACGTTTTCTGTCATGCATGTACATCCATGACAAATTTATGACAGAATCAAGATAGTCATACATGTGCTGTCGTAGAAGTGTTCCATGACATTACCAAAATTATCATCACGGAAGTGTCCACTTCCATGACGATAAATCGCACATCATGGAAGTGCTTTCATTAAGGGTGACCGACACGTGGCACCACCGTAATGGGTCGCCGTTAAGCTATCGGGTCCGGTTTTGGATCCGATAACTCGTTAACAGCCCGGACCAATGAGAATTTTCCACGTGTAAAATTGTCATTGGCCGGAGGAAACACGTGTTGGCTCATCGTTGGGACACATGTCATCCATTCATTGGACAGGAGGTGCCTATGATAGGTCAACATGTGGCACGGCCCAACAGAGGCCCATTCCGGTGAAAAGGCCGGCCCATTTGACTTGGTCAAAAGGTAAGGGCTGGCCCACGGTAATCCTATTCCTATATAGCCCATTTACGGCCCGCTAACTCACGGCCCATTACGGCCTATCGGAATTAAGCCAAGTAGCTTCATCTAGGCCGTCCAATATGATTCCAGCCCATTGTAACTTCCGGCCCATGTATGGCCCATGATGTCTTTCGGCCCACACGAGGCCATTTGTAACTCTTGGCCCATTAAGGGCCCGTAGTGAATCTGGCCCGCAATGAACAGTGTATCGTTTCATACCCACTAACAGCCCATTATTCCATTCGCCCGTTTCCAACCCGTGTTATCTTTCGGCCTTCTTAGGGCTCATTTATTCTTGGGCTTATTTCCAGCATTCGGTTACTTACGGCTCATTACTGGCCTTTTCTGCCCATTGGCCAAATTCAGCCCGTGGTTACAATCGGTCCATTTGCGGCCCGTTAATCTGTTGGGCCGTTTTCATAGCGTCATCAAATACGGCCAATTAACGATGGCCCATTATTGTCGGCCCATGAACGAACGATTCCAAATCTAGCCCGTTTACGGCCCATAATGCGGTCTGTTATTGGCCCTTGTTTGCCCGATCGATCATACGGCCCGTATAAGGCCCATTGATGCTACGACCCATAGAAGGCCCATTGTTTCTACGGCCCTTACAAGGCCCATTGTTTCTACGGCCCGTAGTAGGCCCATGGAAACTACAGTAAATATGTAGCGCATGGTTATTGTAGCCTAGTTTTAAAAAATACGTTATTGCGGCCAAACCGCGGGAAAAGAACTGCACTGACTACAAGCAAAAAAATAAACAAGACAACAAGGAAATAAATAAGGAATAAACTTATGTTAGGCTGTCACGGCTATTACACATATTACATCCACTAGGCATCAAAGTTCGCCACTAGTGCAAATATGGGGAACGAAGCAGCATATCATATACACTAGTTGTCAAAGTTGGCGACCAGTGCAAATAAATGTCGCAGCAAAACAAGTCCAAAACTGAAACAACTTCAGAATATCTCAAGAAACAATATCCTGAGTACCCATAATGCCGGCAAGATGCTTAGCAAGCTTATTAACTTTCTCTTGTTTGGCGCTTAAATCCTCTAGCGCTTGCTGTAGCACCAGAAAGTATGCATCTGAATTCTGCAGGGACTTCCTCAGTCCTTCAGCTTCCTGTCGTAGCACATCTGATCGATGTCTTTCAACTTGAAGTTGAGACTCAAGAAGACGAACTGATTCAGGCAGCGAGTTCGAAAAGCTTGTGCCAGTAGTAGTGGCCAGTAACTCAAACACTACATCAAGACAGGACTTTTGGGTTCTCTCACTGTCGTCAAGATAGTTTTTATCAGCTTTCTTAGAGACCAACAGGGATGTCTCACTATCTTGAACCTTATCTGCATTACTTCCTTTACCATTGCATAACGGGGTACTGTTCTCCAATATTTTATCTGCATTAATTCTGCATTACTTCCTTTACCATTGCATTCTAAAAGAGAAACAAGCAGACACATCACAGGTTTACCATGTTGTACATGAAACTCATTTTGGTAAATCAGTTCAGTAGTAAAGTGGACAGGATAACAACATGAAACAAACATATATCTATGTACCATGGTCACTTTATGGTCTATATCATTCTAGTTTTTGTTGCCAAATCAAGATAGAGACACAGTTCAAATAATATTTGTTCAAGACAACGCAGAATAGATAGAATATAAGTGTGGGAAACTATAAAGCAATAATAACACTGTAATGTGCATGACATGAGAACATAACTGTTTATTCAATTGAAACTGAAATCAACATAGAGCAAGTTACAACAGCAAACCAGTTAAAGAAACAGGTTTAAAACATACTTGTTGCGCCATTGGAGTTTCAATTCCATCCTTCAAATTTGAAAATAGTTGGTATGAGTAAATACAGTGATGCAAGAGCAAAGGAGTATGAATCATAGCTACAGAACCTGGACTGAGAACAATTCTTCTTCTCCTTTAAGCGTTGAGTTAGGATTCGGAGTGGTGGTCCTCGTGCTTTGGGCATTGCAGCTCCCTTACTAACTGATCGTGTTTGGGTGCTCTGTGGTGGAGACGGTGTTGTGTCAACTGGAACTGGGTTACTATCTGCTGGGGTTGGGGTTAGAAGGGGAGTAGCTGGTTCTCTGTCCTACTGGGTAGGGGTACAATCTGCGAGAGTCTGGGTTATGTGTGGTGGGGCTGGTTCTCGGGCGAGTACAATCGTGGTTCTATCTGCATCAACTGGTAGCACTATCTTTTCTGAAGACCGTGTTGTTACTCCCTTAGATACTGCCATCACCCTCTCCAATTCAAATGGTTAATAAACAATAAAAGTGATTGAATGTACACATATTGTATGATAAGACAGGTGCAATGGATAGTGGGGAATAAAAGAGGGAATGAAATAATTCACATTTATGTTGTCTAACCAAACATGATAGAATGACACAGTTTCACATATATGATGGCTAACTAAACAAGATAGCATCACACAATTTCACATTATGATGGCTAACTAAAAAAGATGGAAAGAGATAGTTCAAGATATGATGACTATGTAAACAGGATGACATGATATAACTATATAATGTGTTTATTAAATAGGTTGGCATGCATAATTCACATACATGCCGCCTATGGAAACATGATAGCATGATATAATTCACGGATAGAATGACAAAATTCAAAATATGATGACTGTAAACACTAAACAGGATGAGATGATATAACTATATGATGTCTTTATTAAATGGGTTGCCATGCCTTAATTCTGATACATGTTGTGTATGTAAACATGATGGCATGATATAATTCAAATATACGATTTATGTGGTAAGCAAGTAAGCAGATGGAAATCCATATATGATGTAAAAACTAAGGAATGCAAGACAACATGCATGACATGGGTAATATAACCCTGCCAAGTTTGAGCATAGACCTCAGGTGGGAAATAGGACTGGTCATCAGTCTCTGAATCCTCCTCTGAGGAGATCTCTGTAACCAGCAAGATGTCTGCTTCAGCAGGTAGCATTGTCTGCTCTGAATACCTTGTTTTCACTCCAGATACTTCCATCACTGCTTCAAATGGCTGATGCACAGGAAGAGTAGTTGAATATACAATGTTGTCAACAAATGGAACACGTAATACAAAAAAGTGATAGCATGATATAATCCACATACATGATGATTGGCTAAACAGCATGGCATTGGATAATTCACATATATAATGCCGTTGCAACAAGAGAGCATTGCATAATTCACATACATAATGTCTTGCAACAAGATGGCAATGCATAATTCACATATATGGTAATTAGACACTAAGTAGGTGGCATTCACACAAAGCATGTCTAAACTAATCAAATGGCATAGCAATGCAAGACGCCATACACATGATATGAGCAACATAACCCTGCCAAGTTAGAGCATAGACCTTGGGCGGGAAATAGGACTAGTAATTTGTCTCTGAATCCTCCTCTGAGGAGCTATCTGTAACCAGCGAGATATGCGCTTCGTCAGATAGCATAGTCTGCACTGAATACCTTGTTTTCACTCTAGAATTTTCCATCACCGTGTCAAATGGCTGATGCACATGAAGAGTAGTTGAATGTACTAACATTGTTGACAAATGTAATACGTAACAAAAAAAAGGATGTCTAATATAATTCACATATAAGATGACTGGATAAGCAGGATGGCATTGCAAAATTCACATATATGATGCCTGGTTAAACAAGATGGCCTTGCATAATTCACATAAACGATGAATAAACTAAACAGATGGCATTCACACAAAGCATGTATAAACTAAGCAGATGACATATTTGATGTATGAAGTAAGCAATGCAAGGCACCATACGCATGATATAACCAACATCAGCATGCCAAGTTAGAGCGAATACCTCAGGGGGTAAATAGGAGTGGTCTTCTCGTTCTGAATCCCCCTCAGAACAGATATCTTCCTCTCGATTACAATCCAAAAATGGGTGGACGGGGGGCTGCCTTTGCGCCTACCATGGAGCGATGTCTGCATGAAATTTTATTGCCACGCAAGGCTCGTCTCTTTTGCTCTACATGCTCAGTTCCATTGTGTACAATAACTGACATGCATAGGAATAAAACATAGTGAGATTATGTAAGGAGTGCATGTAGAAATCCAGAGTGATGGTAGCAACCTGTGGCACATGGTTCGGAACTTACGGCCGGAGACGAGTCCGGAGTTCCGGTGGCACAGGTATCATGTGAGATCAAGTCTATGTGTGGCTCCAACACCGGGGAATTTGTGGCCTCCGTGGCGGGGTTGAGCTTCCCATCCTTGGATGGCGCAGTCTGCTCCGGATCTAAGGCCAGATCGGTTATGGGAGCTGTCTCCTTGATGCAGTCCGATGACAGATTTAGGCCATGTCTCTCGGGGTGACCAGGAGTGGTAGCCGCGGTCTCGAATCCTGTGAATATCAAGTCTCCACGGATGTCCGCAACGTAGTTCAAGCTCCCAAATCTGACCTGATGGCCATGGGCGTAGCTTTCGATCTACTCTAGATGGCCAAACGAATTGGCCCGCAGTGCGAAGCCGCCGAACACAAAGATTTGTCCTGGGAGGAAAGTTTCTCCTTGGACAGCGTCATTATTGACGATTGAAGGGCCATCAAACCTTTTGGCGACAACATAGTGGAACTCTCAATGAAAGCACCAATGTCGGTGTCAAAACCGGTGGATCTTGGGTAGGGGGTCCCGAACTGTGCATCTAAGGCCGATGGTAACAGGAGACAGGGGACACAATGTTTTACCCAGGTTCGGGCCCTCTCTATGGAGGTAATACCATACGTCCTGCTTGATTGATCTTGATGAATATGAGTATGACAAGAGTTGATCTACCACAAGATCGTAATGGCTAAACCCTAGAGGCCTAGCTTGTATGGCTATGGTAATGTATCTCTCCTCCGGACTAAGTCCTCCAGTTTATATAGACACTGGGAGGATCTAGGGTTACACAAGGTCGGTTACATAGAAAGGAATCTACATATTTGGTCGTCAAGCTTGCCTTCCATGCCAAGGAGAGTCCCATCCGAACGCGGGTGCAGTCTTCGGTCTTCGTATCTTCACAGCCCATCAGTCCAGCCCATGGCTAACAGGCCGGACGCCCAAGGACACCTTAGTCTAGGACTCCCTCAGTAGCCCCTGAACCTGGTTTCAATGACAATGTATCCGGTGCGTAGATCTGTCTTGGGCATTGCAAGGCGGGTTCCTCCCTCTGAACTCCAAGATAGTCGTCGGATGTATTTGAACGTGTCCGGACCTATAACACAACACCACACACAACCGTAGAGAGAATATAATATTCCACGAGTCCCTTCGGTTGACAACTTTTTTACAACATGACATCATGTCTGCCCGATCACTATATCGAACTGTTTTGTCTGCCATCTCGTGTTTCGAGATGTGATTTCCATTGGCACGTCTTGTCAAAGTAGAGATTGTGTCCCCTTATTGCGGGATCCTCATCAATACGGGCGTGGGTAACCCAACTGTGCCGTTTATACAGCCCTTGGGAGTAGGCAAATTTCAAGGCGAGTGGGGAGGCGTTCAATATTCACTGCCTTTATAAGGAGATAAGAATCCCTTTTTTTCACGCACGCCTTCTCTCTTCCTCTGCCCTTCCACTCTTGAGCTACAGCGCCCAAGTTCTCATCTGTTTCCCACTTGAGCAAGCACCCAACCATGTTCGGATCCGGAGTTCAAGGCAAGTGGATGGCCTCCTCCGTCAAGGAGGAGGACGTCGCCGTGCTTCGGGCGGCTGGGTATCTGGCGAAGGGAATCGCCCACCACCTTCCAGCCCAGGGACAAATCGTTCCCACGTCGTATCTTCATAGCCCATCAGTCCGGCCCATGGCTAACATGCCGGACACCCAAGGACCCCTTAGTCCAGGACTCCCTCAGCCAGCGACACCACCGTGGATGGAGCCGCGCTGTGTCGGCTCGGGATCGAGTGCCGGCAGCACCATGAGATCAAATCAAGAAGAAAATGCGACGATTAGTGTACAACCTCTTTGGTGGTGCCAATTAGGCCTCAGCTTAATCCGAGGAAATGGTGATGATGATGCTCTTCCGATGGTGTAGGTGAAGACGACGGTGTAGCAAGGTGGCGCGAAAGATGAGGGGAACGTCGGGGCAGCTCCTTGGAGGTGGAGGATGGGGTGGCTGAACCAGGGGGACGACGAGATTGATGACGGATCCTCATCCAGTACGGTGGATGAGGGACGTCGAGGTGTTGCTATGGATGATGTCATCGGGGAAGAGGCTCCGGCTGGGTGGCGGACGGAGGAGGGTGTGGGGCTTCGCGGGTTTTCGCGGCCTCGATGTATGAATGGGTGGGCGGATGGGATGGGAGTGGGGAACCATGGCTTAGGGATGCGCTTATCCGAAATGTGCGGTAAGTTACGAAAGTACCCCCACTGATTTGACCTAGGCGGTTCTTTCAATTCAAGGGTATCACGGGAATTTCACGTGTCGGGATTTCACAGAACGTGGGAGTTTTCGCACGCATTGTAATTTTGGAATAGCAAGGCACGGGTTGAGATGGAGGGAGTTGTCGGAGCACAACAAGACAAAGATATATCTTAAATATTTCGGGGTAACAAGGCGCGGATTGAAATTTCCGGACAAGCCTAACGTGTATTGTACCAAATCAATTCGTACTTCCGTCGACGCAAAACGAAAAGAAATCAATTCACAGCAGACAAGAGAGTCTAGTCCCGTGTACTATACCAAATCAATTCGCACTACAAATGTCATTCAAAACATTGAATTCATGTTATGTTCAATTAAAATATTTCGCTACGTGTATAATGCATGCAATCTACTACTCAAATGAACGTTTTGGTGTATTCATGGCGTTTTGGTGTATTCATATTGAAGCGGTAGCTTCAATATGAACTAACTTTGAATTC